>NC_081563.1:127156566-127205429 GCF_022355385.1 Mustela nigripes
GATGGATGGAGGATGGATGGAGGATGGGTAGATGGGTGGAGCGTGGATATGGATCAGTGGAGGGTGGATGCATGAATGGGGAAGGATCATGGATGGCTGGAGGATGGATGGACGGGAGGAGAATGGATGTGGATGGATGGAGGATGGATGAAGGCGTGGGTGGATGAAAGGATCAAGGATGGATGGGTGGGTGGAGGATAGATGTGTGGATGAGTGGGGAGATGGCTGGCTGGCTGGCTGGGTGAATGAATGAATGAATGAATGAATACAGGGTGGTCTTGAGGATCACAGATAACTTGAGGCTGATTTAGCTTTGAATCCTTAATAAAGCTTCCTTAATTCCCCCTTATTTATTTCCCTGCCTTATTTCCCTATCTGTAAAATACAGATAATAACTTTCTCATTGGGCTGTTATGGACAACAATAGAGATAAGTCTCATGCATCCCTTAGCACAGTGTCTGCCTTATAGAAACTGCTTGAGAAATATGAGCTATCATTCATTCCTCTTCAAGGAAAAATTGGATTTGAATTGTATCCTGTCTCCTGGAAGGAGAGGAAAAAATGTTACAGAACTGAGAAAGCAAAACTTAATAAAGAAAACTTTTTTGTTTAAAATGCAGGTATGGGGGTGCTTGGGTGACTCGGTGGGTTAAGCAGCTGCCTTCAGCTCAGGTCATGATTTCAGAGTCCTGGGATCGAGTCCTGCATTGGGCCCTCTGCTCAGTGAGGAGCCTGCTTCTCTCTCTTCCTCTGCCTGCTGCTCCCCCTACTTGTGCACTATCTCTGTCAAATAAGTAAATAAAAGTCTTTTAAAAAATAAAATGCTGATACCAAAAAAAAAAAAAAAGAAAGAAAGAGAGATACATTTGCAGAGGCCAATGTATCATCTCATTAAGGGTTTCCTCTGAGAGGTAAGACTGTGCCCACAGGACAAGCTGGGCTGTCTACTCTCAGACCTCCTGTTCTTCCTCTGCGCTGGGCATGATAGGGTCTGATTTTTGGTTCCCATCTCACCGGTTCAAGCCTGGAGCTGGCAGGTTCTGATTCATCTCATCCAAGCCAGGTGGAGCCGCCCAGACTTCTGCCCGAGTCCTCACCTGGGGAGACGCAGATCAGCTTCCACTCTCCTACCCTGTAGCCTTCCCCAGCTGGCTTCCTGGGGGTCTCAGCACCCAGCACAACCTCTACCCGAACAGAACAGAAATCCCACTCTGGGGATGTTGGTATACTGTGAAGGAGATTGCCAATCCCCTCTTTATGAGAAAAGGCACGGGCGATTATTAATTATTGAGCGCCTTCTCTACGTGAAGAGCTCTCGCCCCTGGCAGTGTCTCCCGGACTCCCCACCTTCTCCAGCCACTCTCTGTGGTATGTGGGTACCACCTCTCCTGCTGCTGGCTTACTGATTTTTCTTTAAAACAATTCCCTTTCAATACCTTCATTTTTTTTTTTTAAGATTTTATTTATTTGACACAGAGATCACAAGTAGGCAGAGAGGCAGGCAGAGAGAGAGAGAGAGAGGAAGAAGCAGGCTCCCTGCCCAGGACTCTGGGATCATGACCTGAGCCAAAAGCAGAGGCTTTAATGTTCCAGAAATGAAAAGTATTGCTTTTGATAGTCTTGCAGTGGTTCTAATATATGCATTTAGATAAATCGGTGTTGGTTTATGGGCGCCTGGGTGGCTCAGTGAGTTAAAGTTTCTGCCTTTGGCTCAGGTCATTATCTCCGGGTCCTGGGATCGAGCCCCACATCAGGCCCTCTGCTGAGCGGGTAGGGGGCTTTCTGCTCTGCCTACTTGTGATCTCTGTCGTCAAATAAATAAGTAAAATCTTAAAAAAGAATCAGTGATGGTTTAAATAGAAGAGTGTGTATTTACGTACCCTCTCAAATCCTCGCACTCTATGGGATACCCCAGCCTTGTTCCTTGCAGTCCTCAGGAACACCCCTCCAAGGGACAGATGCCTTGTTCACTGTCACATAGCCACTCAATGAGAGTCAAAACTGGGGTTAGTGCTTCTGGACTTCTAACACGGTGCTCTCTCCTGCTGTCCTTGTCCCTGGCCTGAGAGTATTTTAAACCACCCATATAGACGACATGAGCTGACTTGGTTAGTAGACTTGCATCTTTCATAGCAAAGAACCGCATCTAGACATCTTGCACTAGAAACAGTCCCATCCTGTGGGGATCATGGAAGCAGGCCCCTGGGGTCAAATTAGGCAAAATAGTAGTGGCTGCTGCTTTCAAAATCATTAGCTTCTAAATCCTCCCAGTGAGAGGTAAAAAAAAGTGTCAACATTCAAATTGGGCTCATGGATTCAAGTGGCTTAAGCAAGGGCCCCTGGAGAACGGGAAGCTAATATGAGCTTCTGCCCGGGGAGCCCTTGGCAGGTACCTGCCTTTGCAATGCCAGCAGCAGCTCTGCAGGTGTGAGGTATGATCCCATCTTGTGAATGTGGAAACCAAGGCTTAGAGAGAGGAAGGGACAGGCACAAGGTCACGTGGTTATTTTGCTGCAGCCGCAGGATTCGAATTTGGGACCGATCCCTTAAACCCATGTGCTTTTTTAGGGAAGAACTTTAAATTGACAAATTAGAGAGATTTGGGTTGTAGATCTGGCCCACCCACAACAGATGCATGAAAGCCCAGATGAAGGAACAAAGTATGAAGACCCTGCACAAGTTTCTTCACGCAGTCATGTGTACACACGGTCATGCACAAGTGTGCATTCATGCACGTAGACCTAGCTTTATTTGCCTCATTTTATTTTTTTAAAGATTTTGTTTATTTATTTGACAGAGAGAGATCACAAGTAGGCAGAGAGGCAGGCACAGAGAGAGGGGGAAGCAGGCTTCCCGCTGAGCAGAGAGCCCAATGCGGGGCTCAATCCTAGGACCCTGAGATCATCCTAGGACCCTTGCTTGTCTTCTGGGACCCGTATGCATTTGAGTTTGTGACTTCTAGAAGGGAGATTTCTTTTTCTGAACCTGGAATTTGGATACTTTTTAATGATTCACAGGGGTTTTCTTAGCCTGTAGCCCAGACTCTCTCTTGAAGCTCAGAAGTGTGGTTTCCTGGCTTCCTGTGTCAGTCTCACCGGGGAGCTTTCTTTTTTCTTTTTTTTTTTCTCCCCTTTCAGGATTTCACTTAAATTCAAGTTAGTTAACATCTGGTGTAGTATTAGTTTCAGGGGTAGAATTTAGTGATTCTTTAGTTGCATATAACACCTAGTGCTCATTCCTATCAAGTGTCTTCCTCAATGCCCATCCCCCAGTAACCCCATCCACCCCCCACCCCTCCAGCAACCCCCAGTTTGTTTCCTAGAGTTAAGAGTCTCTTATAGTTTGTCTCCTCTGTTTTCATCTTATTTTTCCTTCCCTTCCCTTATGCTCATCTGTTTTGTTTCTTAAATTCCACATATGAGTGAAGTCATCTGATATTTCTCTTTCTCTGATTGGCTTATTTTGCTTAACATTATACCGTCGAGTTTCATCCATGTCAGTGCAAATGGTAAGATTTCGTTTTTGATGGCTGTGTAATATTCCATTGTATATCTACCCCACATCTTCTTTATCCATTCATCTGTTGATAGACATCTCGGCTCTTTCCACAGTTTGGCTGTTGTGGACATTGCTGCTATAAACATTGGGGTGCACGTGCCCCTTCGGATCCCCACGTTTGCATCCTTTGGATAAACACCTACTAGTACAATTGCTGGGTCATAGGCTAGTTCTAGCTTTAATTTTTTGAGGAACCTCCGTACTGTTTTCACCTGGGATCTTTCTTGGCCTGCAGGCTGGGAGTCTGCATCTTCACAAGGTCCCCAGGGAGTCCTGTGCAGGGTAAGGCACCAGGTGCACTGCTCTGTATCATCCACTTTCTTCCTTTGCACTTGTTCTCATTATAATTAAGCACTTATTTGCATAATCCTTTGTTTGGCGTCCATCTTCCCCACTTAGGCAGTTCTGGACTGCTTTAGCTCATTGTTATAACCCAGTTCCTAGCACATTCCTGGTACAGGTAAGGCAACGAGTAAGTGAATGAGTGAATGAATGAATGAATGAATGGGCTCATTCCAGAGGCCGTGGCCATCTGTTTAACTAATCCTTCTCCCTTTACCCATGGGAAGCTGAGGAGGAAGAGGAGACTTAAGAGTTTTAAATTCAGAATTAAATGGAGGAGGCTCTGTCTCCCTCCCCCCTCGAGAGCTAGCTGTCCTGTTTTATGTGTCAACCCCATTCCCCAAGACATGTGGTGAGACTCGGAGATCGGCTACCTTGGGTCAGGTCACTAGGGCGGGTTTCACCTCTGGCAACATGGATATGGTTGATGCCCCTTGACCTCAGCCTCGTCTGTCATGGCAAGTTCAGTGGCACTAACAACGTTGAGAACAAGAAGCTGTGGTCCGTGCAAGTCCAGGCTCTAGACCCCACCAGTAGGAGTGTGGGCCGCTGCAGCTTCTGAATATAATGTTTCTGGCACCCTGAAGATGCTGGGGGCTCACCTGACGAGTGCAGTCTGAGGGTCATCTGCCCCTTGTGCCGGTGGCCCCGTGTTGGTGTTGGGGTGACCATAAGGAGTATGACCTCCCCCTAGATTGTGCTCCCACAACTCCCACTGCCAGACTCTGTAACACTCTGGCATCACGCAGGGACTCATGACCATGGTCCACCCACTGCCTGCCTTTCTGGCAAACTGTGGTACCATGGTCGTGCCGCCAGCCAGAGCGCCGTGCCTGCACACAGCAGCGGCACCCGCACGGCGTGGGGGTGGGATTGTTCCTCTGCTGCATGGAGATCAGGCGCCTGGCCTCCTGCGTCTCCACCCTCAGTGGGTCTCTCTGGCTCTAACTACCATCCAAGGAAAGCTGTCAGGTACAGCGGCATTCAGAAAGTAGTGAAGCGGGCCTCTGGGGGTATCACCGAGAGCCGTCCTGGGCTGTACTGAGGTCTAGGTTGTCACCTACGACTTGAACAGTGATGTCGCACCGGGGCTGACACTGCCCACAGGATCGTCCCATTGGGCCCACTTCCTAGTTTGCAGACGATGACAACTGCACGCAGGCCTCCTGGTCCTCGTGACCTCCAAGGACATAGCCTTGGGCCACAGCAGCAGCACCGGACAAAAAGAGAAGTTCTCCGCTCCTGGCAAGTCTCCGCCTCCACTCTGCGCCCAAAGCACTGAGCATCCCCGTTCTGGACATAGTCCACCCAGGCCCCCAGAAGAAGGAAGGAGCTTGAAAGCCCCACCTTGTCACAAGCCATCAGGATTTCCAATGAGGTGTATGGCATTGCCACCTGGAGTAAAAGGCAGAAGGGAAGGGTGGCAGGTAGGGAAGGGGGAAGGGGTCATTCCATATATAAGGTACTCATTTTCTAGGTTTCCCTGCCCGGTTCTCTTGGGATGAAAAGTTCAATATGATACCCGCCCACAAAAGATAAAAGCCTGTGTTCAAAAGTCCCACAGCCTGTAAAAGACACATCTTTCACTGAATACCCGTCTCTCACTTGCACAGTCATCTGGGGGTGTGCTGGGGCGGGAAGGGGAGAGGATTGTAGGTTTGCATAGCAGGAGAGGGAGACCTGCCCACGTGGGGAAGCCAGGTTGCTCAGCAATTCAGAGCAGGGGAAGCTGGAGTGAGGCAAACATGCAAATCACAGCACAGAGGCTGGGGCAGAAAGATGCTTCAAATTTACAGAACGCCAAGTTCATCCAAGCCCATAGGAATGTTTCCATAAGATGTGATTTTTATGAATATTTACATATTTATTTAAGAAAACATATTCAAAATGTTTAATTCAGTGACTTATGCATTACCAAATGCATTGAGATCATGGGCTTTTACCAATAATGATATTGTGGCTGCTTCGGAATGAGGCAGTTCATTCTCTAGTCCTGGGGGAGGATGAGGACGGGTGCTGGAGGTCCTGCCTGGGGCGGCGCAGCCCAGCTCGGGACAGTAGCATTGAGGGAGCACCTACAGCACTTTCCCCGACATTAGACCACGGCTGTTCTCAACACATAGTAAGAAATGTATTTTTTTTAATATTTTATTTATTTATTTGACAGACAGAGATCACAAGTAGGCAGAAAGGCAGGCAAAAAGAGAAGGGGGAGCAGGCTCCCTATCAAGCAGAGAGCCCGATGCGGGACTCGATCCCAGGACCCTGAGATCATGACCCAAGCCTAAGGCAGAAGCTTTAACCCATTGAGCCACCCAGGTGCCCCAAGAAATGTATTTTTGCACACCACTCAGCACACACACACGCACACGCCTGTGCGCACACACACACATTCCACAGCACATTCTCATGTCTGTAACTGGAACAAATGTCTCACCCAAACCCTTCTTACTCTGGGCAATACATGCTGCTGTTGTCTATTTTATTTTATTGTTTGGCTCTAGCTGTTAGTCCCTGAATGGGCTTCAGGACTCCTGCCCTTGACCCTGGGGGTCTGGGACCTCAACAGAATTTGACTCAGCCAAGGTGGCAGTTCAAGGAATGGACTTGGGACTCACATGACCCTGGGATACAAGTCCCAGTTTCAGTGCCCTCAGGCTATGTGGCCTGAGCAGGGTCCTTAGTCTTCCCCTGTTTCTTCATCTGTACAGTGGGGACAGTAACGTCACCTACCTTGTAGCAATGATGCGGGGAATGAGTGAGGTCACGCATATGAACAGTTAGCGCAGGGCCTGGCATGAAGCGAGCTCCTACATGGACACTGGTCGCTGTCCTTAGGATGAGAGCCTTTGTGGGCTGCAGCGTCCTGGGGCCAGACCACCTGAGTTCAGATCACAGATCCGCCCCTTCTGACCTCCATGGCCTTGGGTGAGTTAGTTAAACTCTCTGTGTTCTTCATCTGTAACATGGAGGTATGTGATTATGAGGATTAACAGTAACTAATCCAGGTAACAGACTTAGAGCTTGGCACATAATAGACACTGAGTAAGTGACAGACGTCGTCATCATCTCCGCATTTAAGCCACACGCATCCTCATGGGATCAGCTTTTCCCCATTTCACAGGAGGGAACACTGAGGTCCAGAGACTTGAGGCAAGCTGCCTGAAGTCTCATTGCTGCTGAGTTATAGAGTTCGAATTGCAAGTTGCTGTTCTGAGCCTCCAGCTCTGGGGCTAGAGAGGCCTAGAGCTCTGGAGACCTTGGAGAATTTCTCAAGAAGCACAGGGACACCCCAGCCACGTACCCCAGGACATAGGCACTGCCCTGCACACAAGGGAACATGAATCAGCAGGCTGATACAATCAGAAGATATGTTCTCTGGTATTTGCCAGGGCTTCCCTGTGAGGACATTGAGTTGCTCTGTCAAAGATGACAGAGCGCAGTCCCCAGTGGACTGTCCATGTGTATAATTAGCCTCTTGAAAATCTCCCTCCCAGCTTAATTCCACCACCTGTTCATCCCCTCTTGCATTATTGTCTCCCACTGACAGTTGCATGCATGGTGCCCAGGGGTACACTTGAATGAGGAGCCCAGGCCCCTTCTGTCTTTCTGCTCCACACCCTAGCTGGAGCCTAGGAGGTGAGCCAAGATGTGCCTTCCCCTAAGTGCTGGGGCCAGCCCCACCTGAACCCCATGGACCGAAACTAGTGTGGGAGAAGGAGAACATCAAGGTGATGTCATCAGAAGAAGGGAACTGGATGTCGGCTAATCCAAACCAGCTGGCGTCTGCTATTCTCAGGTTCTTGGGTTGCCTTTGAGGCAGGGAAGGGAGCAGCTCTCTACCGAGAAGTGGAAATGGCACCAGACTGGGCGTCAGGAAACTTGGGTCCGGTGCCAGCTGTTCTCTAATTATGTGACCTAGCTCGAGCATGTTCTTTCTGGTTCCCCGTCCAAGAAAGACGTAAGGTAGAGTGTTCTCCTCTGATGTTTCAAGATGCTCTAGACCCTTCACAAGTGGCCCTTCCATTAGTGCCTGGAGATAGCAGTCACCCAGAAAGGGTTTTCAAGAAGGAGAGTGCTCAAATGTTGTGCCTTGGATGAGCTTTTGTGGTTGAGAAAGTCCCTGGCAGCAGTTCTCTGAGTTTCTTCCCACTCAGGTCAGCGTCTGAAGTCACAGCTTCTGTGGGCCATCACTCTGACAGCTAAAGCCCTTCCAATTTTTCTTTTCCCTCCAGGCACCACCACATCAGCCTCCCCGAGTGTGTCTCAGCTCTTCACAAGGTGAGCGCCCTGGCCCAGCTCCTCTTCCTCCCTCTCTTTCTCCGCCTTGCCGGGCAAAGGCTCTGGGGCCAGAGTCCCCGGAGGGGAATCCCAGCGCCAGCACGTGAGCACGTGACTCCATGGGCCTCAGTCTCCCCATCCTTAAAAGGGGGACCATCACGATGCCTGCCCCATGAAATAGGCTAGAACACGTCAGAAGGACTTAGAATGGAGCCTGGAGCAGAGTGTTGAGTGTTGGATTTTCTCCCTTCTTCTCTTTTGGTGCATCTTTCCTTCTCTTCCCCTCTCCTCTCACCCAAGCCCCCTCCTCCTCCCTCTTTCCTCCTCTCTTCCGGCCCCAACACCCACCCAGCCCTCGTTTGGGCCACATTCTGCAGGGGATGCCAGTCCTGGAGGTGGGTGAGGCGGGGCCCCTGCCCTCGGGGAGCCGCCCACCCAAGGGAGGAGGCAGGCCTGTAAAGCAGAGACCCCCTCCCATGGGCGGGCAGCATCAGTGCTCCACCAGCGGCGCCGTGTGCATGGGGCAGAGCCAGCTCCCTGATGGTCACGGCTCCCTGAGAGGCCTCGGGGAGCTGCCAGCCTGCAGCCCGCAGCGTGGGAAGCCTGCAGTGCTCCCGGCCAGGTGGCCAAGGTGCCCCCGGTCTAGAGGGTCAGCTCGTCCCGATGCAGACGTGCGCCTCCCTTGACAACACTGGAAAAGTGGCTTAGAAGGAGCACCTTCCTCAGCCTTCCGTTCCCTGCAGATGTTTTGAAGGTGCTTAGTAGCAACGGGAGGTCTGTCAGATGTACCTAAACTTTCCTTCAAGGCCTCAGGGTTCTGCCCCTCCTTCTCTGGGTTTTCACCATAGCCTCACCCAGTTTAATCAGCGAGAGGGAAACAGCTTCTGATGGGAAGCCGGAGTCGGTGGCTGGGAGTTGCCACCTTCTAGTTCCAAGGACAGGTGTAAATTGGGAGCAGGGTCAGATAAGGTTCTGTGCTCCGCACTAAGTCCCGACCCTCGGGACGCATCCTGGGGCACTGCACCGAGTGGGAACACTGGCGGATAAAACCCTCCAGGACCAGGTCTGGGATCTCTGAGTTAATAAAGTCACGCACTTTGGAACAAGTCCCCTCCACACACACACTGTCTATCACAGTAGTAGTCCGAAAGAAAGAAGGACAGGGGAACATCTTTTTGTAATTCTGTAAAGTTTTGTACCCATCTCACACCTGCCATGAGGCTTCTTATGGAGGAGGAAGTCCGGAAATGAACAGGTTTTACCCAAAGAGTTGTAACCGGAATGGAAGCCAGTGCAGAGATGGGGATCTCACTACCATCTACTGGCAGAGCAGCTAGATACGTGATGTCGGGTGCAGACAGCCCTTGCGCCAGGTGTGGGAGCTCATGGGAGAGAGTGGCCCCATGGAGTGGTGAAGGGCATGGCCTCTGCATCAGCCGTGCACACTTAGTACCGCCCTAGCCTCTCTCAGCCTCTGTTTCCTTATCTGTAAAATGGGAATAGGAATAGTAACTACCTCCAGGGGTTGTCACTGTTGTTATGAGATTGAAATGAGTTAATACACAGCAAGGAATTAGGACAGTGCCAGGCACATAATAGGTACCACAATTTTTAGCTGTTTTTAACACTAAAGGAGGAGGACCCTGGAGGAGATGTTGCAGATGAATGTGATAGAGAAGTGGCCGCTGCTCGGATCAATTGATAATGTCGCGCGGGAGTGCAAACCTAGGCTTGCTGAAGCCTCTGCTGTGTAGGTATGTGTGTGTAAGAGAGAGAGGAAGAGAGAAACCTCATGGTTTGAAAATACCAGTGATGAATTCAAATTTCAAGATAATCAACTACACTAGCCAAAGAAATTATATCCAAGGATCCAAGGACCGCCTCTGGCTCCTGGGCCACCATCTTGTCCCCTTCCTTCTAGAAGAACCCACCTTGACTTGACATTGCCACCTGTAGGGCTGAGTCAGACTCAGTGCTGTCAGTGAGAAGCAGCACAGTTACAAGTGGAGACACTGGAATCAGAGCCCAAGGTTAAATTCTAGATTCTCCCACTTTCTAGCTGTGACTTCAGGTCCCTCCGCTTTGGTTTCCTCTTCTCGAAAATGGGAGTTACAAGAGCCCCCACCCCAGGGAGTTGATGTGAGCATCTAGTGAGCTATACTGCATGTGTCAGGCCTATGGGACACAATTCGAGCCTGTGGTAAAAACACAGTGACTGGAAGTGCTCATTACATTACAGATATCTTAGGAAGCGGCCCTTTAAATCCTAGGCCTTCATGGAACCTGTCATTCACCAGGGAGAGCAGAATCCCATTGTGTTCTTGGGTTGCATGTAACAGAATATAGGCTCCAGCTGATGTCCGCCCAAAAGGACTTTCTTGGAAAATCCGGCATAGCTTGCAGTGTCCGTGAGAGCAGAGTAATCAGACCTTGAGAAAGACCAAGAAAAGGATAGCTTCTGGGATCCAAGCAACAGGAAGGAATGAAGAAAGAGTCTTCAGAGTGTAGCTGCTGGAATGAACCAATCAGCCCAAGATTTAAATTCCCAGGACAGAACGTGATTGGATGCTCTTCCATCTTGAGCCCACCCCTTGGCTAAGAGCAGGGCATCAGCTGGGAAGGTGTCTAAGTTAGGGTAGATAAGATAGGACAGAGAGGCTGCGGTCATTAGTGGTGTAGACCAGTGACATCACACAACAAAGGCTTGTTTGTGGCTCACCGAAAGTTCAGTGTGGACTGGAAGAAACTCCCCAAGGCAGCTGTCCTCTAGGTGCTGACGCAGGATCTGGGAGATAATCCATACTAGAGCTCTGTCCCCTCAATCTTGACAGTTGTTGCCAAAAGAGGAGAGAGGACAGGAGAGTCGCAGGGGATGGTCTTATTAGCCAGAACTGGGAGAGGTTTCTACATTCTATAGGAAGGAATCCAGTCCCATGGTGGATCTGACTCAAGGCAGACAAGAAATAAAATCTTCCTGGTGGGCAGGGAGCGGGTGGTGGGGTTATGGACATTGGGGAAGGTATGGGCTATGGTGAGTGCTGTGAAGTGTGTAAACCTGGTGATTCACAGACCTGCACCCCTGGGACAGATAATACATTATATGTTAATAAAAAAATAAAAAATTATAATAAAAAAAAATCTTCCTGGTGCCCAGGAAGGGGGCAATGAAATGGGATCTGATGAACACGTAAGTTGTCTCTGCCCTGGAAAGAATCAACACCCAAAGGAAAATAAGGGGGAAGGGGATGCTGGGCTAGGATTGGAGATTTAATCCTGTCTCTCTCCCTGCAGACCTTGCCCACACGTCCAGCCCGCCACGGCCATGGCAGCCTACGGCCAGACACAGTACAGTGCGGGGATCCAGCAGGCTGCCCCCTACACCACCTATCCACCCCCAGCACAAGCCTACGGAATCCCTTCTTACAGTGAGTATCCGACCAAGCCCTGGCTTTCCTGCTGTGGTCCCCGATATCATGGTCTTTCTTTTGTCCTGTTGCCTCAGTTAAGTGCAAAATGGCAGATGCAGCTAGCCTAGGTTTGGATTGGAAATAGAAGGAAAGGACAGACACATTTAAATGTGCTTCTAGTTCAACAAACTATATCGAGGCCTCTTTTGATTGCAAGACTAAGAAACTCAACACTAGCTGGCTTAGGGAAAATAGAAATTTAATTCCCGGTAGTCCCACCAGAATCCCTAGGGGCCCTGGTTGGCCCGTTGGGTCGCATGGCAATGCTTCAGTCTGGGCAAGGAAGTGAAAGTACAAGAAATAAGGAGGTGAAGTCTGTGGATTGTATCTGAGGGAGAGATGGTTCTCTCAAAGGAAAGTCAGTGGATGCCAGGAAGACAAAGGAAGACTGAGGAAGACTCCAGTCTGAAGGCAGGAAAAGACCCATGTCCCAGCTCAAGCACTCAGGCAGGAGTCCCCTCTTACTCAGCCTTTTGTTCTATTCAGGACTTTGACTGATGAGATGAGGCCCACCCACCTTAGGGAGGGCAGTCTGCTTTATTCAGTCTACAGATTCAAATGTAAATCTCCTTCAGAGAACTCTCACACAGATACACCCAGAATAATGTTTGACCAAATGTCTGAGCACCTTGGGGCCCAGTGATGGTGACACATCCAATTAACTATCACACAGGCTCTGGCCGTTACTCATGCTAGTCCTTCGAAGCCGTCATAACTGATGGATCAACCAAAAGCTCTTTTGGTAGCAAATGAGAAAAACTCAGTGTTAATTAGTGTAAGGAAATAAGGGTGTTTATTGCAAGCATAACTGAACAATCTAAGGTACTAGCTTTAGGCAGTGCTAAATTCAGATACTCAAGTGATAATATGAGGCTTCAGTTTCTCTGCTTCGCTTTGGAAGGTTAGCATCAGTCTCAGGCCTTTCCACTAAGGTGCTGAAGACAGCCTCAACAGTGCCAAGTTGTAACTTCCCCCCAAAAGAGAGCTCCTCTTATCTGGGACTTCCTGCATCATCCCAAGGATTCCTTTGACTGGGCTCCCACAGCCATCTCTGACCCAGACACTGGGGCAGATGGAATGCTCTGGATGGCCACATTGGGCTACATATCCACTTATGGAACCAGGAGTCAGGGCAAGCTCACCCAAGAAAGAGAACCGATCTGAATGTGAGGAAGGGGGTGTAGGTAGAAACCACAGGTGTCTAGTAGACAGAATGTAGGGTTGGTTGGCAGGACACCTAGCTTCCAGGACCACGTGCCTCTGATCTCCCCAGTCCTCAGTGTCCTCAACTGTCAACATTAATATCTCATGTCACTTTCCGAACCAGATGGTATGGCTTGAGTGCAGAGACCCAATCTTGTATTTTTTCCATGCCCTCTTCTCCCTCTCTACCTCTGCTCTCCGTGTGTTCTTTTATTCATTCCTTCATGATGCTGGGTCATGTGCCAGCCAGTAGAGGTCAACAAAGCAGAGCTGGGCCCTCCCTGGAGCTCATAGTCTGGAACAGAGGCTAAAAAGTAAAAGCCAGTGGGTAATGTGGGGAGCTATAAAATAGACTTAACCTATAAAATACACTTGACATTTTAAAAACTAATTGCCAATTTTTAAATGTGAAATGCTAACATAAAAAATTGTATTTCTAATGTCTTTAAAAAGAGTGACGATCCGACAGCACTGACCCGGCAGCTTTTGTGTTGGGAATAGGTGCCTCTGAGTAGGGCTGGGCCCATTAGCCTAAATTCGTCATGCTCCCCACCCAGCCCACATGACTCATTTGAATTATCTGCGGGTCCTCTGAAGACATTTGAGTTTGCAACCCCCAGCCTAAAGGGAGAAAAAAAAAATTAAAGACTTAAAAATCTCTGTGTGTTTCAAACTATGATTGTGTGACAGAAGGAAGAGAAGTAGGTCATGAGAAAGAACAGAAGAAGGAAGACTTCATCTCGGATCCAATATCAGGGAGGGCTTTTAGACAAGGAGCTGATTCAGCTAAGAACTGAGACTGCATCCAGGCAGGGGGAGCGCCCGTGGGAAGGCCCCTGAGATGGGGAGGAATTTGGCGAGTCCAAGAAGCCCAGTAGCGAAAGCACAGTGGGAGATGAGGTGGGAGAGGTGGGCAGAGCCCTGGAGGCCTGGGGAGGATTTGGGATTTTTATTCCAAGTGAAACGGGAACTCACTGATGGGTTTATAAGCAGAGGGCTCTATTCTACAATCTGGGTTTTTCCAAGATCACTTTGGCCACTGTAGGGAGCCTAGATCGGAGGGAAGCAGGCAGGCTAGTGGAGACTGAGGAAGCAGATAGACGGGGTAATGGTGGAGGCCTGGGGCAAGGCAGACACAGGAGCAATTCTAGACGTGGGAGTGATGTGTCCTGGGGGAGCAACAGGCCTGGCATTGGTAACAGTCACCAGCAGGGAGCTGCTGCCGCCCTGAGGCCCTCAGTGCTCTGTGTCCTTACCAGAGAGGGCACATAAATTGCCCAGAGTCGTCCAGCTGGTCGGTGGCATTAAACCCAAGCAGCCTGGCCCCGGAGTCCAAACTCTTCACCACCGAGCTCTGCTGCCCAAGTCACTGCCTGTTAATGCTGGGGGATTACCTATGGGATTACCAATGGGATTACCAATGACAGACCTCTGCCAAGGGTGTGGGCACTGTTTCCAACTTTCTGTCCCTCCTGTGCTGGAAGACTTGTGATAAAATCACACTAAGTTACCCCACCTGGCTGAGAGCCAGGGAAAATGAAGCTGTATTATTTTTCGTTGTTAAGGAGAAAAGTAGCCCTATTCCCAGAAAAAGCGTGGCAGGTGGTAAGAGCACGTGTCCTGGCCTCACACGCCACCTCTGCCACTTGCTGGTCCTGACACACTGGGCAAGCCACCTCTGTCTCCTCATTCATGCAGTGGGAGGGATACCAAGTCTGGCCTCCTCACAGTTTTCGTGAAGATTAAATTAGATTATCTATATCAAAGGTCAACTACCATTTTCTGCAAAGGTCCTGAGGGTTACTTCTGGCTTTGAGGACTGTAGGGCTATTCGGCTCTACTACCGTAGTATGAAAGCAGCCCAGCAATATGTAAACAAATGGGTGTGTCTGTGTTCCAATAAAACTTTATTTACACAAACAGGAAGTGAGTCAGATTTGGTCCGCAGACCCTAATCTGTCAGCCCTTGATCTACATGAAGGGCTTAGCTCACAGGGCCGGCCCAGGGGAAATGCTCAGTCAGTGCTGTAGGGCCCAAGCTGCCACACACACCTGGAACGTTCAAGTCACTGAATAATGACAGGGAAGATGAAAAGCTGTTTTCCTTCACGTGCACATGTGCCTGAGCAAGCAGTGTTTGCTTATTGTCTGGACAAACCTTGTTGAATCTTGTTAGGAAACTTTTTTCATTGCTCCTTGGAAAATAGCATTATTTACTTTTGTTGAAAAAGCATCAAGGAAATAACACATTTGAGCAAACTAGAGGGAAGGAGGTGAGGGGTATTCAGTATGGTTTTCCTCAGCTTATTATGCAACATTTAAGACATCTGTAAAAGCATAAAGAGTAATAGCCCAAACGCCCATGAGCTGACCATCCAGCTTAAGAAGTAAAAAACAAAAGTTTTATTTGTTTTACCACTCACAGATATCCACACTCCTGGATTTGATATTTATCATTCGTCTGCATTTCTTTACGTAAAACAGAGGTCAGCAAAATTTTTCTGTGAAGAGCCTGACAGTAAATATTTTTAGTTCCGCGGGTCATACACAGTCTATCACAACCACTCAACTGTTCCGCTGAACTGCAGAAGCAGCCATAGTACATAAATGAATATATGTGTCTGTTTCAACAAAACTTTATTTACAAAAACAGGTAGCAGGTCACATTTGGCGTGGGCTTATGTGGAGTATTATTTTGCATGTTTTACAACTTCATATACATTGTTTCCTCTGGTATCCATTCTTTTTTTGAAAGAGAGGGTGCAAGCCAGCTGGGGGTGAGGGGTAGGAAGGGCTAGGGGAGAAAGAGAGAGAGAATGTTTGGGATACTCAGCCCAGCACAGAGCCTGACATGGGGCTCAATCTCACAATCCTGAGATCATGGCCTGAGCTGATATCAAGAGTCAGACACTCAACCGACTGAGCCACCCAGGCATCCCTAGTATCCATTCTTCCGATACTTGCTTTTTCCACCCAACCTATGCTTGTGACATTTATCCCTGTTTATGCATGCTGCTGTAGTTAATTTTCATTGCTGTATAATAGTCCACTATTTAACTAGACCACAACTCATTTATCTATTACACCCAAAACTTAATCACTTAAAACAACACCCTGATATATTATTTCTGGTGCTTCTTTGGGTTGACTGGGTAGGCGTTCTGCAGGTCTCCCCTGGTCTCCCTCATGCAGCTGTATTTGACTGGCAAGTTAGCTGGCATAGCTGAGCCTCTTAACCTGAGCTTTGATCCTATGCTTGTTCACCGCATGCTGGTCTCAGGCTTCCAGAAGAGCAGAGGTAGAAATTTCAAAGCTGCTTTACACCTAGTCTCCAAAACTCCCATCACTCAGCCACTGCTACCAGTCAAAACAAGTCATAAGACCGGGGGAGATTCTAGGAGTGTGAACATAGACTCTACCTGTTGACAAGAGAAGCTGCAAAATATTTTGATTGTGTTTTTCAATCTACCCGAGTACATCTGAATTTCTTAACAAAGAAGCAGGAATCTGCCCAGACAGGAAGTGAATCTTCTGGAATTGGATGGTGGGTGACATTGGAAACTCAGGAACCAAACTCAAGAACTCAGTACTCTGAGCATACAATAGACTTCCCCATGTCTGTCTCACAGAATCTTTTGACATCTTCCTGTGTTGCTCAAGAGAGAACAGTGGGCCAGCCTCAGTGCTGTCTCTAAAATGCAAGGGTGGGCTTTTCTTCCAGAAAAGTTTCTGGGGGTAGAAAGCAGGGACTTTCCTCCTTCTTTCCTTTGATCCCCCATGACTTAGAAGCGTTGTCTTTGTTCACAAAACTGAATGGGGGAAAAGGAAGGACCCGTAGTTACCAAACTGGCCCCAGAACTAGAAACGTCCTTTAAAGAGATATAAACAGTATTAAGACAGTATTTAGGGGCACCTGGGTGGCTTAGTCGGTTAAAGCCTCTACCTTCAGCTCGGGTCATGATCCCAGGGTCCTGGGATCGAGCCCCACATCAGGCTCTCTGCTCGGCAGGGAGCCTGCCTCCCCCGCTTCTCTGCCTGCCTCTCTGCCTACTTGTGATCTCTGTCTGTCAAGTAAATAAATAAAATCTTTTTTAAAAAAGACACTATTTAACACCTGTAAGATAAACAGTTTATTACATTTTCAATAAAGATACCATGTGTGGACTACTGATGATAGATCAGGCCCCCTCTCTCAATACAGTCCCTTTTCTAGCCTGTTGCTTATGGAATGTGTGCTGTACTTTGGGGAAACATGTCTGACTTTGGCTGGGGAGGAGGCACATTTTTAACTGTGGCCTTTGGAGAAACAGGTTCCCCACTCAGTAAGAGTGGAAAGTGTGTTAAGTGGCAGCATCTTTGCAGAGGAAGGATCATTCATTTGACACATTGCTTCAAATCCTGCTGGATATTAACCATACATGGTGCTACTCTGTAGGTAAGAGGTTGAAAACACCTTACCCTCAGAGCCAGGCAGGAAGAATGAAGCTGACTCTATGTGCAAAATGCGAGCCCCTCTTGACTTGCCTTTCCTTTCCTTACTTTTGACAATGTCCTAGGATGTAAAAAAAAAAAAAGTGCAACTGCAACAAAAAAATAACACCTTAAAACCAGCATTAATGCATTAATGTCTCAGAGACAGTGCAGTATTTGTGGTGCCCTGGGGAATCTACCCAGATGGTCTGCTGTCCCATGGGAATGGAGGCACGGTATAGCTAGACCATCTTATTGCTCAGCTGAAGCCCTAAGTCCAAATTTTTTGGTGAAATCTCCTGATTTTTAAACAAGAGGAGCTCATTTCAGATTTTCCTTAAAAAATACACAGGGTCATGCAAAATACATCTATAGGCTAACTTTGCCTGACAAGCTACTAGTTTGCAGCTTTTGGTTTAGAAGCTGATAAAATTGTGTGCTGGTCTTGACTCAGTAGCTCTTCTGTAGGTGACAAGGAAGCATCCTAATCATGTGTTCCTGGTGCTTCTTTTTCCTCCTTCTAAAGGCATCAAGACAGAAGACAGCTTGAACCATTCCCCCAGCCAGAGTGGATTCCTCAGCTACGGCTCCAGCTTCAGCACCCCACCCACTGGACAGAGCCCGTACACCTACCAGATGCACGGTCAGTGTGGCGCTGCGGTCCCTTCCTGTCCACCCCTAAGGCACTGCCTAAGTTAGGCGGCCAGTCATTCATTCATTTACTAGCCAGATTTCTTGAGCACCTACTATGTGCCAGAGTGTATCTAAAGGAGAGCAGTGGACAGAACAGAATAGATATGACACCTGCCCTCATGGCAATTACATAGCAGGAGAGAGAGATTGCCAATGACCAAGGCAACAAATAAACAGCTACTTTTGGAAGAGGTTGAGTGCCATGAAGCAAATATGGTATTTGGCTAGAGAGTGATGGGACGTTGAAGGGTCAAGAATGGTGGGTTATGTAATTGTGGAGGGAGCCATCAGGGAGGACTCTGAAGAGATGACATTGGACAGAGATCCAGAGGGTAAGACAGAGTCAGTGCTGGGTGGACCTGGAGGAAGAGCATTCCCGGCAGAGGGAACACCCCATGCAAAAGCTGTGTGCAGGGAAAGGTCTGATATGTTTGCGGCACAGAACAGAAACGATCAAGGCTGGAGCAGGGTCAGGGGATGTGGAAAGGAGATAGTCTTAGAGAGAGTCTTAGATAGTCTTAGAGAGAACTCTGCCAAATCATGCAGAGTCCTGAGGGCTATGGATAGGAGCTGGCTTTGATTTGAGTGTGATAGAAAAAGGCAAGTGCATCATAGACTCAGAGAAATGCCAGGTGGTGGGAGTCAGGGGCAGGAAGGTAAAGAAGCCATAATTCCAGGCAGGAAAAGAAGCCGTAATTCCAGGCAGGAGGTTCCGTGCTCTGCATCACCCTAGGGTGGCCTTAAGGAAGAAAACTCCAGTGTGTTGTTACTCCTACCCCACATCCCCTAACCAGCTGGCTTGCTGAATTCTTCTGTCCCCACCTCTGCTTGTTGACCATCCTAGGCCCCCTTCTCTTCTTAGAGCCCCCTGGGAGCACACTGGGGCTGATGCATGGAGTAGAGGGCTGGTGGCAGTAATTTGGGGGATCCTCCTCCTGGCATTTTTTTTCCTTTCATGAAAGCTGGTAAAAATGACCATCAAGGATCTGAAAAGTAATAGGCAAGAAAGAAAGAGTGATAACAAGGCTATGGCCTAATGAATGATTGTACTTTACTTTAAAAAAAAAAAAACTATTCGCAAGTCTTGTCACTTCATCTTTTTAAATTCTTTAAGGAAGTAAGGAGACAGTAAAGATGGATATCAAGGGCAGGCTTTCAGGGAAAAACACTGCAGAGGAACAACAAATGGTCTTAGGAGTTTGGGTAGAGGAAGGAGCTGATGAGAATCGATGAGAATTGATGCCCAGCCCTTGCAATAGCTTCTCGTAAAGGCCCGCATCAGAGTCTGTTGGTGACACCATCAGCTAACATTGACCCTGCACGTACCCCGTGCCACATGGCGTTGTGTGGATGATCCTACACAATCTTCGTGGCAAAGTGTTGGTGCTGGTTTAGATTTTACTGCATAGGCAATGCAAGCGACCATGTCGAGCCTCTCAGGGGTCTGATGGAATCCTGTCCCCCAGCCTCACCCAAAGCCCATACACGCTCTTCTCTGCTTCTGCTGTCACCTCTAGCTCCCCACAGCGACCTTTCTGAGTCCCACTGAAGGGTACGAATGCTGGGACCCATCTTCAAATGGAAAGTGAATTATGGCACCAATCCTAATAATAAAGCCTTGTGAAGACACTGAACTTGAAGTTGGCATTTGGATCACCCTCAGGCCAGTGTTTTCTAGCTCTGCAAATAGAGATAGAACTTACTGCCTGAGGACTTCTAAGGTTGCGGAGGTTGAAGAGTAAACACAGTCCCCTCCCCCATTTTGACCTTGTAGGATAAGGAGTCTGTTCAGTTCTTTCACTGTATAATATTGAGTACAAGTTCTGTGCCTGCACCCTTTTAGGCCCAGGGAGGCACAACCATCAACAACAACAGTCCGTGTCATGGAGAGGGACAGACAATAATCAGTTGATAAATAAGCAGATAATTACAGATTTTGATAGAGATGGGAAGGACAAAGACAGGGCAGAGCAGTGGGAAGTGATGAGGGGAGTGGTGGTTGATATCACCTGGGTTGTTCCGGAGACCTGAGTGACAAAAAGGAACCAGCCACGTGAGCAGCTGGAGGCTCTCCCAAAGGAGAACCATGAGTCTGGGGGCAGGGAGTAGGGGGGATGAGACTGGAAAGCAAAGCAGGAACTGCCCCCCCAGACCAGGACATATAGAATATGTTATTTCTTCTCCAGCCCTTACAGGAGCCCCGTGTGGAGGGCACCATCACGTCTGTCTTATACATGATGAAAGCAAGGCCCAGAGTGGGGAAGAGACTTACCCAAGCGCACGCAGCCAATAAGTGTTCAGAGCTGGGATTCAGACTTGGGTTTCTAGAATTCCGGAGCTTTTGCTGTTTCCTCCAAGTTTATTTCCTCCTAGTCTATTGCCTAGACTCCTTCAGAACTCTACATAGCATCCTAAGTTGCGTATACACAGTACTCTATTCCTCTGAATCCTCCCAATAGCCCTATGACATAGGTTCTGTCATTATCCCCATCTTACAGATGGGGAAGATGAGGCATAAATTGGTAAAGTAACATGCTTCAGGTCACTGTGGCAGTGGGATTTGAAGACAGGCAGCTGCTCTCTAGAGCCCAGACACACAACCTCCACACCATCCTGCCCTTCCTCCTCCCACAGAACCATCTAGAAGACGATCCTCCATGGATGAGCCCCAGCCTACACCCCACCTCCCCACCTCAATCCCCGCCAGTCCTTCACAAATCAAAAAACATCTCCTGCTCTGTTCCCACTGGACCATGGGAATAATCCAGGTTATTTTCTTAGCATCTTTGTAGCCCAGATGCCAGAAGGGCTGTGGCAGCAGCTGGACTCTGTCCCACTTAACTGCCTTCAGTCTAATGCTAATGGCCATAAACTGCTCGGGAGACAGCCCAGGCATTTTGCAAGCCTGACATATTCCTCCTTAAGTATTTTTTTTTTTCAAACACAAACACACAGAACGCTCACACACCATGCCCATGTGCTTCCTATTAACTTTTTTTTCAAGTTGTTCCAGAGGAGAAATAAACTCTCAAACTACTCTGTGTGTTTCGGAATGGAAGACCTCAGCTGAGCTTAGTTTTTCAGACGGGGAAGGGAATGAAGAGGGGATGTGAAAACACGAATAGAGTGAAATTGATCCACGTTTAGAAGCTGGATGAGTCTTTCTCCCCTCTAGGAATTTAAAAAAATCATAATTTCATAGAAGCAAAAACACCCAAGCAGGGACCACTGCCTCATTTTACAGATGAGTAAATTGAGGCACTGCCACAGAGTGGCTTCTGTAAGGTCACAGAGCAAGCATTAGATAAACTGGGCTTCCTCCCCCTAGGTCTTCTACCTACTCTCATAAACTTCCAGAAACTTCTACAGGGTCCTCACCCCCTCAAGGCCCTGCTTTGAGATCTCTTTCTGTTTGGATAACACTGCCTCTCCACCAAATGTACAACAAACGTAAAAGAGAAAAGTTCACGGTACTCGTTCAGCCTTTGCTCAATTGTTTATTTTCTTTTTTAAGTTCACCCAAGGGTTTTTATAACTGAAATGTATTTCTTATGGGTTTGATTTTTTTGTTGTTGTTTCTTTTTTGTTGTTCTTCTCCTGCTGAAACACTGCAATTCACAGAACTGGCCCCAACTATTAAAAAGAAAAGAAGAAAGTATCTTGAGAGTGTTTGTAAGAACTTGCTGGGGCCATGGAGGGGTTGAGAGCCAGGGCTGGGCTACAGTCAGGCCTCGCTGTGTCCCACACTCTCCATGAACTTGGGGGAGGCACTTGACTTCCCCATGTCTGTTCCCTCGCCCGTGAACTGGCATCCTAGGAAGAGAGGTGACTTCATGGGCCTCTCAGAAGTTCTAATTGGAGTGATTCCTGGGCACATCAGAGGGTGTCCATAAAGGCTGGGTGCTCTCTTTATTATTACTGGTTTCTTGTTTTGTTTTGTTTTGTTTTTATAACATAGGTGTTAAAAGCAGTAACCCTAAAGTCAGGCTAAGTGAACTTCCCAGTTCTGCAATGTACTGGCTTACGACATTGAACCCATTATTTCTCAGTATCTCAGGTTCTTCCCCTATAAAATAGGATACTGGTAGTGCTTACACATGGAGTGTGACGATAATTAAATGAGCTAATTAATGTATGTGAAGTATTTAGAGCAGTGCCTGGCATAAACTAAGGGCTCTACAAATGTTAATTGTTATTACAGTTGACCTTTAGGCAACACAGGTTTGAACTGCACTGATCCACTTAATATACAAGTTTTTTTCGATAAGTACAGCCATATCAATGTATTTTCTGTTCCTCATGATTTTCTTAATAACATTTTCATATCTTAGCTTAATTTATTATAAGAATATAGTATGTAATAGATATAACACAAAATCTGTGTTAATTGACTGTTTTGGTTATTGGTAAGGCAATGTAGACTATGAGTAGTTTTCTTTTTATCATTTTTCCCCCATCATGATAAGCATACTCTGTAGTAAAGTTCTTGGGGAGCCAAAAGTCATACAGGGAATTTTAATTTCATTTTAACTGAATTTTAACTGTTGACACTCCTCGTCCTCTTGTGTTCAAGAGACAACTGTACCCCTCTCCTGATTGCAAGTCTGATGGTCTGTGTTCTTTCCAAGTTCACCTGCATTTCCTGAACTGTGTTTTACTAAGTAGTCCTGGTAAGAGAAAAGAGGAATATAAATTTGAGACTTTTGAATCTTCCACAATAGCATTAACTCCCCTTCTGGTGAAATCTGCATTATTGGGGGACTTTAACATAGTAGGAGAGCTCTTCAATGGGGACTCCTTTTGTACTTGCCAAAGGCCAGGGACCATTAATACTGTTAATACCAAGGCTGAGAACCCAGCTTGAGCCACTGAGGAGAAGGGGAAGCATGTGATTCGGGGATGTGTAGGAGAATTAAAAGCCCATCAAAAGGGTTTGTAAGCCGGTGATCTCACCCAGAGACTTCAGGGGCCAGTTTGGGGGAGGTGGATTTGTGACGTCTGGCATGGTTTCTGACACCAGAAAGCTTCGTGACTTTGGACAAGTCATTGAACTTTCAAGATCTGTATCTTACTGTTCTGGTACTCACAGATGCTCACTGAAAAAATTGAGAGGTCGGAAAAGTTCATGGTCGGCTGCATCAGACAGATTTGGTAAATAGTGAGCAGCACAGAGCTAAATAGATGTATTTGCTGCAGGACTTTACAGATCCTTTGCAGTCTAATAACACCTTGTGTTTTCTTGAGGAATGGAATTTGGTAGCTAGTTTTTCCAGGTAGAGTTGAATGGGGACCTTCTCCGCAAATGACTCCTTCGTACTCAGTGGGAAGTCTTGGGTGTGATGGTCCTTAGAACCCCTTCTGTGTTAAAGTTGTATGAGTCTTTTATTTATTTATTTATTTATTTATTTATTTATTTATTTATTTATAAAGATTCTATTTGACAGAGAGACACAGCGAGAGAGGGAAATACAAGCAGTGGGAGAGGGAGAAGCAGGCTTCCCGCTGAGCAGGGAGCCCGAAGCAGGGCTCAATCCCAGGACCCTGAGGCTACCCAGGTGCCCCTGAGTCTCTAATTTAAAGAAAAAAAGTGGTGAGTGGTGCCTGGGTGGCTCAGTCGGTTAAGCGTCTGCCTTCAGCTCGGGTGATGATCCCAGGGCTCTGGGATCAAGTCTTGCCTCAGGCTCCCTGCTCAGTGGGTAGCCTGCTTCTCCCTCTCTCTCTGTCCCTCTTCCTGCTTATGCTTGCTCTCTCACTATTTCTCTCTCTCCATCAAATAGATGAATAAAATCTTTTAAAAATTAAAAAAAAGTTGAACCTGCATGTATTTTCTTTTTATGTATTTTAGTTTGTTTCTGCAAAGATATAATTCACTCATCACAAAATACATTCTTTTTAAGTATACAGTTGAGTGCTTTTCCTATATCCACCAAGTTGGGCAACCATCCCTACTCTCTAATTCCACATTTTCATGACACCTCTTTCAGGGTTCCTGCGCCCCAATCCAACTCGAGAGTCCCATACACACACACCAAGCGATTCTCGGATACCAACGTGGTGTTCGAGAATTCAGCTCGATTCTGACACTATCTACCTGGAGGCAGCATCAGATTCCACAGCTTAAGGGTTCGGTCCTGCAAGACTACGTTGTCCTCCCTTCAGATGCCAGGCACAAGCCCTGGCTATTATCTCTCCTTCCAACCGACTGGCTACCGATCGGAGCTTCTAGAGACCCCCTCCTTAGGCTCGATTGATTTGCTGGGGTGGCTCTCAGAATTCAGGGAAACATGTTTACCAGTTTATTAAAAGATAGAAGTCAGTAGTCAGATGAAGAAATACATAGGGCAAAGTCCCGAATGAAGGAGCTTCGTCCTCCTGGAGCTCTGGGCCTGGCTCTGTGGCCCATGGGGGCATTCTGGTTCCCCAGGCATGGAAACACCCTGACAAAAACAAAAAATCTGCTCTCTTGGGTATTTATGGAGGCTTCATTATATAGTAAGGATTAGCTAAGTCATGAGCCTTGGCTGATTCAGCCTCCAGACCCCTCTGCTCCCCAGAGGTCAAGGAGTGGGACCAAAAACTCCAGCCCTTTAATCACATGGGTGGTCCTCCTGGTGACCAGCTCCCACCCTTGCGTAGGTCCAAATGTAACTTCCATTAATAACAAGCACCTGTTTCACCTTAATGGCTCTGAAATGTTTTCAGAATTGGATGAAGACCCCATATAACTGAGAATTATATTTTGGTCATCTGAATGATTAAATATACATTTCTTATGAATTATTTTTTCATAATCCCAGAATGAAACCCCATGCCCATTAGCCATCAGTCTCAGTCCCCCCCCCCCCACCGATATATTTTCTTTTGTAATAAGGGGAAAAGAGATACATTTAAAACTATTCTTCCTTTATATTATTTTTTGAACAGTTTATGTATTTACCTAGTTTGAGTATCTATAGAACTTTCTGCCACCCTTGTCCTACATCCACTCAGTTTCCAAAGCCCCAGTGGTTAACCATTTATTCTAGGTTCTTATGAACCCATCCAGAATTTTTTTTTTTTTGCAACTGTAGGCAAACATGAACATAGTCAATTAGATGACATGTTTCTATGACAAGAATCAGCTCATATGTGGTTCATAAATAAGGAAATGATGTCAGCTCTGTTTTCAAATAATAACTCTGAAATTGCATTGGTTCATCTGCTTTTCAGATTTTCTCCTTATCACTGTTTTTAAGCAATTTCATTTTTGATGCCTTGGTGTCATTTTCCTCATGATTCTAGTACTTTGGATTCATTGAGCTTCTTTTTTTTTAAAGATTTTATTTATTTATTTGACAGAGAGAGAGATCACAAGTAGGCAGAGAGGCAGGCAGAGAGAGAGAGAGAAGCAGGCTCCCCGCTGGGCAGAAAGCCTGATATGGGGCTTGATCCCAGGACTCTGAGATCACGACGACCTGAGCTGAAGGCAGAGGCTTAACCCATTGAGCCACCCAGGCACCCCTTCATTGAGCTTCTTAATCTGTGAGTGTTTTTATCAAATTTGGAAGCATTCTGGCCATTATTTCTTTAAATATTTCCTCCCCACCATGTCTTCAAGTTCACTAAACTTTCTTCTATAGTATCTGATCTGCTGTGAATTACACTCAGGGCATTTTTTTCATCTTCAGGAATTTGATCTGTGGTTTTGTTTTTTATTTTTCTTATCTTTCATGCCTCTATTGAGCATGTCCAATCTCTCTTGTGGCTTCTTGAACAAACTGAGTACAGTTATAGTAACTGTCTTAATGTGTTTGTTGGCTAGTTTTGTCATCTGTATCATTTCTGGGTTATTTTTCATTAATTTTCTCCTTGTTATAGGTCGTATTTCATGTTGCCTTTGCATGCATAAGTTTTTGATTGTATGCCAGGCATTGAGAATTTTACCTTGTTGGGTGCTAGACATTTTTATATTTCTACGAATATTCTTGAGCTCTATTCTGGGATGCAGTAAAGGTGCATGGAAATAAGTTGTTCCTCTCCAGTCTTGCTTTAGCCTTGTTAGGTAGAACAGAGCAGCATTTGGTCTAGGGCTATCTGGACCTAAAAAAATTTCCCACTACTGAGAAAGGCTTTCTGAGTGTTCTACCCAATGCCCCATGAATTATGAGATTTTTCCAATCTGGCTGGCAGGAGTAAGAACTATTTTCAGCTCTGTTGTGAGCTCTGAGGACTGTTTCTTCTAATTTTTTCAAGTGGTTCTCCTCTAGTCTTGGTAATTTCCTTCCAGGCTCATCGGGACGTGGGTGGACACCAGAGGGGAAATGTCCACAATTGTCCAGAACACTCTTGCAGTGCAGTTCTGTCTTCTAGTACTCGCTCTGCAAATTCTCTCTGTTACTTTGGCTTCCCTGGCCTTGCAGCTCTATCTGTTCAAATTAGAGAGATGACTGGGTGCCATCTAGGTGGTCCTTCCTGGTACCCGTCACACTGGGGCAATCCTATGACTCACCCCTCATTTTCCTGCTCTCAAGGATTGCTATCTTTCACTCTCTGTGCTCCATATCTTGGGTATCTAGTTTTTAAACTATTTCACGTGGGAGGATAAGTCCAGTCCCCATGACTCAGTCTTGGCCCAAAGTAGAAGTACAGCTGTGTTGGTTTATTTGTACTTCTTCCCAGCACATATGGTAACAGCAGCTGAATGCAAAATACATAACATGGGTAAAGGCTGCAAGTCTTAGAGGAATACAGTTCTGTCCCTGGTGCCCTGTGTTCTTCCTCTGGCCTCAGTTTGGCCACATGCTCTAGTGTTGAAGAATTCATTTTACAACTTCCCCAATATTTGGTGCATTTTGCCCTGGTTTCCATAATTCAGCACCTCCACTGTCCTTATACACCCTTCCACCAAGATACTTCTTCCTTTTTAAAGCTGAGTCCTCTAATGGAGCACTTCTCTATGTATTACTCTTTTTTGTTGAGATTATTATGGCTTTTGTCAATACTTTGTTAACAAAATTGCATTGCTTTTGAGAAGTCTGCCCGACCCTACTCTCTTCCATAAGCCCTAATATTTCAGTGAACAGTTTTGCACAACCCATGGCCATTCAGGAAGAAATTTATCACATTCTGGCAGTAACACTTGTATATATTCTTATTTTTATAGGCAATGTCCATACACGATCTTCTGCACTTTGCTTTCTTCATTCAGCAATATACTGAAGAACTTTCCAAGTCAGGGTCTAGAAAGAGCCTCCTCTGTTTTCAGATGCCTGTTATTCCACTGAGAGATGCTCTATAAGTGATTTAATCAGTTCCTCATTGGGTGTTTCCAATAACCACCGACATGGCTCTGAATAGCCCTGAATGTGTATCATTTTTGTTTTTCTGCAAGTACATCTGAAGGGCAGGTTTTGCAGAGGTGGAATTCTGGGTGGAAGGGAAAGTCTATATTTAAATTGGGGAGATATTTCCAAGTTACTCTCCATAGTGATTCTACCAGTTTAAACTCCCAGCTGCAGTGTCCAAGAGTACCTATCTGGCCAAACTAGTATGGTCTAGTTATTACATGTTTTTTCCAATCGTATGCATGAAAACAGTTTCTTATCATAACACTGATTTGTGTGTTTTATGAGATTAAGCATCTTTTCAGATCTTTAGCCAATTTGTGGTTACTTTTCTGAGAACTAGAAGATAAGATTTGAAACATTTTGGAAAAGAGAGATGAAATGGTAGGCATACCAACATTTCAGCATATTATAAATCTTCAATAACCCAAATGGCTTGGTTTGGGTACATAGACTGATTGACCAATATTGGGGAGCATGACACCCAGAAAGAGACAAAACATATCCAGAAATTATGTACATGTGACAGATGGCTTCTGTCAGTGGGAGAAGATGGAATAGTCAATGAATAGTGTTGGAACAACTCATTAGCCATCTGGAAAGGAAAAAAATCCATTCTTTTTACTATACACCAGGAAGGAAATTCAAATGGGTCAACAGTTAATTTATTTTCTTCAAATTTTTATTTAAAATCTAGTTAGTTAACATATAGTGTCATACTGGTTTCAGGAGTAGAATTTAGTGATTCATAATTTTCCTGTAACACCCAGAGCTCATCATAACAAGTGCCCTCCTTAATCCCCTTCACACATCTGGGCCATCCCTCACCCCCTCCCCTGCTGAATCAGCAGTTTAAATGTCAAAAGTAAAATCATAAAAGGTCTAGGATGAGAATAAGCAAAATTTGTATAATCCTAGAATAGAAAAGTCTTTTCTAACCGTGACTCAGAAACGCAAAGCCATCAACAAAAAGACAGCAAGTTTAACTACAGATTGGTTGCACGGGAGGGGGGCACATGGCAGAGAACACCAGAAGTAAAGTCAAAACAATAAAAACAAACTAAACAAAAGACAAATGGCAGACGGAAAGGAAACACTTACGTCCCAAATTGCACACAAGTTGTTACTCTTTTCAGAATGATTCTACAGTTCTGTGTATTGAACCTGCTCTGGGATGGGATTCTTCTCAATGAGAAGTGAGGCAGGTGTCATGTTACCGGGAGCGGTGGGACCTGTGGCACAGGGACACTCCACGCCCACTGGGGCCACACTAGAATGTGGTGTGACTAAGCAAATCTTATTTGCAGCCACACTAGAATGGGCCCTCAGGAGGCTAAGTCTTTCCATAGTTCAGGATAATCCCCAAATTTGTATTCTACAGTGAGATCTCATTCTTTTTCAGTATTGGCAAACTGATTTAAACACTCTCTTTAAAATACCTTGTGTGCCTGGGTGGCTCAGTCATTGGGTGTCGGCCTTCGGCTCAGGTCATGATCCCAGGATCCTGGGATCGAGCCTCGTGTCCAGCTCCCTGCTCCGAGGGAAGCCTGCCTCTCCCTCTGCCAGTCCCCCTGCTCGTGTTCCCTCTCTCACTGCGTCTCTATCAAATGAATGAGTAAAATCTTTTAAAATAAATAAATAAAATAAAATACCTCAGGAAGCAGACAACCGTGTATAAGGCTGGTCTTCATGCTTCCATCTTAAAATCTAGTTCCGTATATTCTTAACTGAACCACAGGTCTTGATACATAGAGGTTCATAGAGAAAATTACCAGCCAGGTGGTGACTTGGAGATCCAGAAAAATCACCCCCTTCTAGAAACTCCCCACCTCTGTCCTGTTTTATCATTGAGGCATGTCCCAGGGGAATCGAGTGAAGGGCATGGTTATTTTATAGGATTTTTGTTCCCTTAGTCTCCAAGTTTCTTGGTCATGCTGCTTCGAAGAATGAGGAGGTGGACCAGACCAAGAGTGCAGAGCAGCCAAGAAAAGCTTAGAGAGTGATAGTATAAGGCTCCCAGAGACAGAGGGGACCTGAGAGGGTTGCCATTTTGGCATTCGAATCTAGAGGTTTTTATAAGCTCTTTCGAGGAACTATCTTAAGCATTCTGCGTGTGGGTCCCCTGTGGATTGGCTGCTTAGCTGTGCCCATCAGGGCTTTGATCATGCACCTGTCTCCCTATCAGGTTATTGTTCACATGTTGCTGGTCTTTGGGGCTGACATTTGGAGACTAACTGCTCAACTTGTGATAGTGACCAATGTTTTATGGTTGTGTTGTTTCAGGATGTTTAGCCAAAGTCACCCCTGCAGAGGCTGCTAGACGGATTGCTCTTGTGGTCTTGTCTAAGCTGTAAAGCAAGGTGCTGGTGCGGTTTCGTCTTAGCTGTCCTGGGTTCTTTGCTTTCTTGCTGGGGACCCTGGCTCCAAATCCCTAAGTGTCCAATTAACTCCTAACCCTTACAGCTGAACCAGGAGCCCTGTGCCCCCCCCCCAATGAAGCGGGGTGATTTCCCCACATCTTCTTGGCAGCAACCAGCTGCATTAGGCTCTTCCAGCCCAGCCAGTCTTGAGCAGACCAAGTCCGCCTGGTCTCACTCTGTCAGTCCAGACAGAAGCCAGGCTTGGCATCCCGCGGGTTCCTGGCCCAAGGTCAGGTTTCCTGGTGTGAATCAGCAACTTTTCTGCACATGACAAAGTGGGTGAGATTTCCCGATACCTCTCAGCATTCTGGGGCCATGTGGCATCGCCACCCTGGCAGTCACCTTCTCGTCACCTTCACCAGCGTCGGCCGACTCACTGCCTCCTGCTTGCACCCAAGTCTTTTAGGTTTAGGGCGTATAGGATTTAAATGGGTAGTCTTTTCTTCTGGTCATATAATAAGATTTGCTTAGTCACCCCATCTCCAGATGCCACTGGAGATGACAGATGGGAGCCGCTGGGGTGATGGGGCATGCATTTGGGGATCAGGAGGGAGTTTCGTCAACAACGACCCATGAAGGCAATGCTGGCTTGTAGACTTCCTGTGATGATGGGAAAGTTCTGCATCCAGAACTTTCGTGCCCAGCATGGCGGCCACAAGCCACTCGTGGTTGTTGAGCATTAGCCCGCACAGCTGAAGAACTGAAGTTGTCTTGTTTAATCTTAGTGAGAACACCTGTAAATGTGGCCAGTGGCCACCATGTCTGGCAGTACAGCTCTGAGAGATCATTAAAAGCCAACCCTCCTGGTTTGTGATGGGGCCAGGGGAGGGTTGTTAACAGCTGTTAGAGAATGAATGTGTCCCCCTAAAATCCATCTGTTGAGGCTCTTACCCCCGCATTGTGACAGTATTTGGAGATGCAGCCTTTGGCAGGCAGTTAGTGATAGATGAGCCCTAAGGAAGGGGCCTTCCTGTGGAGATTAGTGTCTTCTGGGAAGAAGGAAAGGGAGATCTGTGTCTCTCCCCCACCTCCCCGAGTGCACACCCCGACGAGAGGCTGTGTGAGGGCATGGTGAGAAGGGGGCCATCTGCAATCCAGGAAGAGGGCTCTCATGAGGAACCAGACCAGGCAGCACCCTGATTTTGAACTCCCCAGACTCCAGAACTGTAGGAAATAAATGTCTGCTGCTTAAAGCAGCTGGATTCTGGTATTCTGTCTTGAAAACCCAAGCTGATGGAGATGGTTGGTTTTTCTGAGACACACAAAAGTAGAAGTAGAAACGCAAACACTGAGAGTTGGAACATTGTTTTTTTATTATTTATCTTTTGGAGACACTCCACCTCCTTCTCTTCTTGCTACAGAACTGAGGGCATAGAAAGCTGCCCTCGGGGTCTGCCTGTGGAGCCGAGAGCTCCGGGGGGCACAGACTGGTCTCCTCATGTGGCCGTGATTGCAACAGATGTTAACGGAGCCTCTTGTTGTGCCAGGCGCCACACCGGGTGCAGGGAACGTGGAGGTGAGCAAGACAGATGTGGTCCCTGCCCCCATGGCATTTGCAGCCCAAGAAGGGGAAGCAGACGGTAAATGACTGATGGCACAACACAGGTAAAACTGCGCCTGTGAAGTGCATGGGGCGACACCAAGGGTGACTCCACGGCTGTCTGGCTCCAAGCCTGTCCCCTTCATTCTGCAACTGGTCACAAACCAACATGCCCAGGAGCCTGGCCCACAGGTCAACGTATGGGGCCAGCAGGGTGAGGCCCGTGAGGAACCGAGGCTCCCTAGCCGACCATAAAGTGGTAGCCGTACGCCACTAAAACTGATGGGTGCCATGCAGTGGCACTTATTCCAAAGTAAACAAACAAACAAAAATGAAAACTCAGACTACTGGAATTCTGTAAGATCTTTCCCGATTTAAAGAACTTAAACTGGTAGCAACAAATTAAAAAGAGCTACTTCTACCCGTAGGCTGCCATTTTGCTAACCCAGTTCTACATGGTGACCGTGGGGAAGACTGATGTCAGGGCGAGCTCTGAGCATCTCTTGTCGGCTGTGCCTTCAAGCAGCTGATGGTCCAGCCCACAGGAATTGGTGCCCGCCAGTCCTGGCAAACAGCTCCCGGGACTTTGTCTCCTGAACTGACTCTGAGGTGCTGGTGGAATAAGTTCGTTTGTTCATTCATTCATTCATTCATTCATTCAACAAATATGTGTGGAGTAAAACAGGAAATCTCAGCCCTCCCAAAGCTGGCCTTCTGTGGTAGGAGATAGATAATAAATAAGAAAAACAAGTTATACAGTATGTGAGCGGGGGATAAGAATTAAGGAGAAAACTAAAGAAGCAAGTGCTGGGTTTGTGATGTTTTTTGAGACAGAGTGATCGAGGAAGGCTTCGTGGAGGAAGAGAGTAAAGCGGTGATCTGGGGAAGGTGCAGTAGGGGCCGTGTGCTGCGGGAGAGCAGTCCAGGCCGCATGAACACGTGGCAGGATGACCACGTGGCTGGAGTACAGTGAGTGAGGGATGGTGGGGGAGATGTGGCTGCTCATACAGGGCCCAGGGGGTCAGTAAGAGAACTTCGGCTTTTGCTCTGATTATCCAAGGTCAGGCATGGAGGGGTTTGAATAGGAGGGTGATACGTCTTAGTTTTAACAGACTTTCTCTGGCCATGTGGGAGAAGAGGCTGTGGAGGCAACACAGGCTATAAGACCAGTGAGGAGGCACCTGCCATTGTCCAAGCGAGAGAGGATGGCGCTTGGCTTAGGGGTGATGGCAGAGATGGGGAGACCTGGCCAGATTCTGGATGTGTTGTGCCTGTGATACTGACAGCAATTGGTGATGGATTGGATGTGGGGAATGAACCAGAAATATGCAGGGAGGGTGAGGGGGGCAGAGCCAGGAAGGTCAGCTGGCTGTCTGGCATGCAGCCTGTTCTGGAGGGGAAGCTCTCCCAGCCAGGGAAGGAGCTTCCCTTTCAATCCCAGTTTCCCTCGGAAGGCATTGGGTCTGGGAGGGGAGAGCCGCTCTGTTGTTTTCTGCATAATATAACGAAATACTGTTAAATATTCAGTTAAAAATAATCGAAGACATCATAGCATGGTATAGTCACCATTGACCTCACTATAGTCGCTTTCCTGCAAGTTTTCACAGGCATGGAAATCCTGAAAAAAGAAAAAAATCCTTTGTAGGTATGTGTGGAATGGACTGCTGTACCAGGATCAGGGTTAGCAAACCCTTTCTGAAAAAGAGCCAGAGAGCAAATATTTTAGATTCTGTGGGCCTTATGTCTCTATTCTAATGACTTGTAATTCTGCCATTATAGCTTGAAACCGTGGATGATATTCAATGAATGGGCAAGGCTATTTTCCAATACAATATTACTTCCAAAAACAGACAGTGGGCTGGACTTGGCCCTCAGGGTATAGTTCGCTGACCCCTGCGTTGTAGGAGCACATCGTAGAAGTCAGGTCTTTGCCTGTGTGAACGTCTGGTAGGACATTGGAAAGCCAGATGAGACTAGGGAAAACTCTTCATTTTTGCTGGACTGTCGCCTGCCTTGCAGAACATCTGGGACGCCATCACCTACCCATGAAATGCCATTAATGTCCCCAATAAATGTGTCCGCACAAATTTCCAAGCACCCCTAGGGGGCACTACAGTGCCCCTGAGAACTGCTGGTTTATGTGGCAGCAGGTACAGTGGGGAGGAGTGTCTGTGTGTGTAGGAAAGACCATCTGTCATTCACTCAGCAAACATTCAAGAGCACCAGCTCTTATCCGGGCAGTGTGCTGGGTGCAGGCCCTTCAGCCCTGAGCTGGCAATGGAGCCCTGCCTTCATGGGAATTTTGTCCCCATGAGAGGGTATAGACCACATCCTCGTCTGCTGGGGTTGCCATAATGGAATCCCATATACTGGGGGCCAAACCACAAACATGAATTTTCCCACACTTCTGGAGGCTCAAAGGCCCCAGGCTGAGGTACCTGCAGATTTCAGTTTCTGGTAAGTTCTCTCCTGGCATGAGGACAGCCACCTTCTCGCTGTGTCTTCACATGGCATATAGATGGAAAGCCTTCGCTGGGATCTCTTTCTGTTCTTACAAGGACACCAGACCTATAGGATTAGAGCCACTCTATGACCTCCTTTAACCTTAATGACCTCCCTAGAGGCCCCAACTCCAAATACAGTCTCGTTGGGAGGTAGGACTTCAATATACGAATTGGGGGACTTGGGGGGAGGGCAGAATTCAGTCATAACAGATGGTGAACAAGGAAATGAGCAAATGGCTTTGGTGAGCACTTGGAGAATGAACAGGGAGATGTGGAACAGAGGGTCTGGGGAAGAGGGGGGTCCAGGTGGGAGGGGTGGGCTGAGCAGGGTCTCTGAGGAGGTGACAACAGAACCAGTCCATATAAATTAAGGCAAGCAGCCATGGGTCAGGAGTGTTCCTGCCAACAGTAGGGCAGGTGGCTCCTACTGTGAAGGGTGGAGGGGTGGAGGGTGTGGCCAGAAGGTGGGGACACAGGACCTCACAGAACCTTGGGGCCAAGTGAAGGCATTTGGATTTGTCTTGAGAGTACCAGGCAGCCCTTGGAGGGGTTTTAAAACAGGGAGGTTGATAGGGTTTGCATCTTGGAAAGACCAGCTAGCTGCTCTGGCCTGAGTGCACTACAGGGGGTTGTGGAAGAAGCAAGGAGACTGGGAGGAAGGTATCTCCTAGAGACCAGCTCCAGCCTTACCTCTCTCCAGTCCTCGAGGTCAGATACAATGGAGCCAATGCCAAAGTTCACAGAACTTGCTTCTAACAACATCTTCCAGTTCCCAGCAACCCCACTCAGAAAATTCTAGAATTATCCCAACTTATCCTTGGACTCCCCAAGGAACAAAGCTTCAGAGGGGTCTTTGATGTTGCTGCTCTAGTGTCTTTTGTTTTTCATTCTTACTTCTGACATTTCAAGGAAATAGGAACTGAGCTCACACCAGGGTCTGGGTCTGTAAAGTTTGTTAAAAATATGGCAGAATTGGGGTACCGTGGGTGGCTCAGTAGGTTAAATCTCTGACTGTTGTTTTTTTTTATTTTATTTTTTCAGTGTTCCAAGATTCGTTGTTTATGCATCACACCCAGTGCACCATCCAATATATGCCCTCCTTAATACCCACCACCAGGCTCACCCATCCCCCCACCACCCTCCCCTCTAAAATCCTCAGTTTGTTTCTCAGAGTCTATAGTCTCTCATGCTTCATCTCCCCCTCCAATTTCCCCCAATTCACTTTTCCTTTCCTTCTTCTAATGTCCTCCTAATGTTATTCCTCCTAATGTTATTCCTTGTGCTCCACAATTAAGTGAAACAATATGATAATTGACTCTCTCTGCTTGACTTATTTCACTCAGCATAATCTCTTCCGGTCCTGTCCACATTGATACGAAAGTTCGGTATTCATCCTTTCTGATGGAGGCATAACACTCATAGTATATATGGACCGTATCTCCTTTATCCATTCGTCTGTTGAAGGGCATCTTGGCTCTTTCCACAGTGTGGCAATTGTGGCCATTGCTGCTATGAACATTGGGGTACAGATGGCCCTTCTTTTCACTACATCTGTATCATTGGAGTAAATACCCAGTAGTGCAATTGCACGGTCATAAGGAAGCTCTGTTTTTAATTTCTTAAGGAATCTCCACACTGTTTTCCAAAGTGGTTACACCAACTTGCATTCCCACCAACAGTGTAAGGGTTCCCCTTTCTCCACATCCTCTCCAACACATGTTGCTTACTGTCTTGTTAATTTTGGCCATTCTAACTGGTGTAAGGTGGTTATCCCAATATGGTTTTGATTTGAATCTCCCTGTTGGCTAATGATGATTAACATTTTTTCATGTGTCTGTTAGCCATTTGTATGCCTTCTTTGGAGAAGTGTCTGTTCATGTCTTCTGCCCATTTTTTGATGTGATTATCTGGTTTTTGAGTATTGAGTTTGAGGAGTTCTTTATAGATCTTGGATATCAGCCCCTTGTCTGTAATGTCATTTACAAATATTGTCTCCCATTCCGTGGGTTGCCTCTTTGTTTTGTTGACTCTTTCCTTTGCTGTGTTGAAGGTTTTGATCTTGATGAAGTCCTGAAAGTTCATTTTCACTTTTGTTTCCTTTGTCTTTGGAGACATGTCTTGAAAGAAGTTGCTGTGGCCAATGTCAAAGAGGTTACTGTCCATGTTACCCTCTAGGATTTTGATAGATTCCTGCCTCAGGTTGAGGTCTTTTATCCATTTTGAGTTTATCTTTGGGTATAGTGTAAGAGAATGGTCAAGTTTCATTCTTTTATACATAGCTGTCCAATTTTCCCAGCACCATTTATTGAGGAGACTGTCTTTCCTACTGGATATATTTTCCTGCTTTGTTGAAGATTATTTGACCACAGAGTTGCGGGTTCATATCTGGACTCTCTACTCTGTTCCACTGGTCTATGTGTCTGTTTTTGTGCCAGTACCGTGCTGTCCTGGTGATCAGAGCTTTGTAGTAAAGCTTGAAATCAGGTAATGTGATGCCCCACTTTTGTTTCTTTTTCAACATTTCCTTAGCAATTCGGGGGTCTTTTCTGGTTCCATATAAATTTTAGGATTGTTTGGTTCGAGCACTTTGAAAAATGCTAGTGGAATTTTGATCGAGATGGCATTGAAAATACAGACATTTTAACAATGTTTATTCTTCCGATCCATGAGCATGGAATGCTTTTCCATCTTTTTGTGTCTTCTTCAATTTCTTTCACGAGTGTTCTGTAGTTCTTCAAGTACAGATCCTTTACTTCTTTGGTTAAGTTTATTCCCAGGTATCTTATGGTCCATGGTGCTGTAGTAAATGGAATCAATTCTCTAATTTCCCTTTCTGTATTTTCATTGTTAGTGTATAAGAAAGCAACAGATTTCTATGCTTTGATTTTGTATCCTGCCACATTACTGAATTGCTGTATGAGTTCTAGTAGTTTGGGGGTGGAATCTTTTGTGTTTTCCATATAAAGTATCATGACATCTGCGAAAAGAGAGAGTTTGACTTCTTCTTTGCCAATTTGAATACCTTTTATTTCTCTTTGTTGTCTGATTGCTGTTGCTAGGACTTCTAGTACTATGTTGAATGACAGTGGCGAGAGTGGACATCCTTGTTGTGTTCCTGATCTCAAAGGGAAGGCTGTCAGCTTTTCCCCATTGAGAATGATATTCGCTGTGGGTTTTTCATAGATAGATTTTATGAAATTGAGGAATGTTCCCTCTATCCCTATACTTTGAAGAGTTTTAATCAGGAACGGATACTGTATTTTGTCAAATGCTTTTTCTGCATCAATTGAGAGGACCATGTGGTTCTTCTCTTACTGATTTGATCTGTCACATGGATTGATTTGCTAATGTTGAACCACCCTTGCATCTCAGGGATAAAATCCCACCTGGTCATGGTGGATAATCTTTTTAATGTACTGTTGGATCCTATTAGCTAGGATCTTGTTGAGAATCTTGGCACCATATTCATCAGGGATATTGGTCTGAAGTTCTTGTTGATGGGGTCTTGCCTGGTTTGGCAATCAGGGTAATGCTGGCTTTATAGAAAGAGTCTGGAAGTTTTCCTTCTATTTCTCCAACTATTGGTTTTGACTCAGGTCATGATTTCATGATCATGATTTCATGATTTCATGATTTCATCATCACCCTTGCTCTCACTCTCCCTCAAATCCATAAATAAATCAAAAAAAAATAAAATAAAATATGGCAGAATCAATCTCTCTGAAGGGGGAGGAATAAAAAGAAAACAACAGTGAACCCAAAACCTACAGACACAAAAACAGAGAGTCCTGTTCGAGGTACCAGTCCCACTGGTACCGCTCCAGTTTCTTGGAGACAAAAGTGGTGAGCCTGCTCCCAGCCCAGGCTGTCGGGCCTTCTGCTCAGGAGCTGGAAAAGATAATTAAGGGAAGGGTGAAATACGGCTTTAGGCTGGGAGCCATTGATTAGGTGGGACACACACACACACACCAACACTGCAAATCCATCTTCGCTCAGAGAGAAGCCACGAGTCAGCCGTGGGAACATAATTTATACCCTTAAAGCAAATCAAGCTTTTTCTACTCCCAAAAGTTCAATTGGTAAAGGAGAACAGGGAACATTCACGGAATTTCTCTGCTTCTCTCAGCATGGGACCCTCTGTCCCTCTCTCTCTGTCTTATTTCATGTCCCGTGCTGTCTGCAAGCCCCGGGCATAATCCTCCAGACCCGAATCCACCTGCCTTTCTCCACTGCTTTTTCATTTTTCATATATTTATTTTCAATCACATAAGCAGTGTCTTTCTTTCTGTGCCCATGCATGTGTGTTTCCTCCTGCAACTAGAGAATTCCTCTTTTTTTTTTTTTTTTAACAAATGATATCTTGTTGTACATCTTGTTTGATAAATGGTCTTTTGTGTTTTTCACTAAAGAAGATGCTTTGGAGCTCTTGCAAAATCAGTTCAAATCTGTTGTCTGGCTTCCTAGTATGCCATTGAGAAAGCCATACACCTGGGTTTGAATTCCAGCACCACTGCTCGCTAGCCGTGTGGCTTTAGGCAGATAAGGTCTCTGAGACTTGAAATTAGTCGGTAGAAGGAGCCGACCTCGGGGGCTGCTGTGGAGCTGGGTGCCGGTGGTCCATGCACGGGGCTTAGGAGCAGTGGAGGCACTGCAGGGTCGGCTGTTACTGCTCTTACAGATACACCGTCGAGTTTAGCCATTCCCCTTGGGTGGTCAATTAGATCATTTCCAGCATCTCACTACGTTTACCTCCTCTGAAGCTCTTACCGCTACTCTTATTCTGGCCCTGGATATAGTCGCTACCCTGGAGTATCAGTTGCTGTACTGCAACTATGGTTGTTAACAGGCCATTTGCTGTCCCTGCTGTCTTGGGATCCTCATCTCTGTGTGGACGTTCGTCTCCATTTGTGGCACCCAGGGCCCCCCTCCCCCATCTTCAGCAAGAAGCCTCCCCAGGTCTCCCCAGACCTTGCATCTCTGCTAACCCGGACCTAAATTGTGATCTCTAAGAACTGGCTGCTCAAAAGGATTGTGCAACCCCCAAAACCATAGCCCCGGGCCATCCCAGCTGCTGCTCCTTTGAGCCCCAATCAGCTGCCCTTTAAGTTCTGCAGGCTTCTCTGGCTGGTCTCATTACAGACCCCTGGGACCAACATAGGGATGTGGCTGCAGAGAAGTGCAGGAGGACTTTGTCTTGTGGGAGGGGGTTGGATTTGTGACCTCGGAGGCCCAGATTCTTAGAATTTGCTATTGCCAAGGCTTTAACTGCTCTCAAGCCTTGTGACCTGCTCAGGGGTCATCAATCACAGGGACATTTGATATTGCACGTTGGAACAGCTGGCTGATTGCTCTGGCCTGGAACGTTGAGGCAGGTTATTAAAAGGGAGGGCTGGGGAGCCTGGGTGGCTCAGTCGGTTAAGCATCTGCCTTTGGCTCAAGTCATGATGTTGGGGTCCTGGGATCAAGCCCCACGTCATCTCCCTGCTCAGCAGAAAGGTTGCTTCTCCGTCTCCCTCTGATTCTCCCACCCACTTGTGCCTGCTCTCATGCACTCTCTCTCTCTCAAATAAATAAAATCTTTTTTTTAGGGGAGGGGTACTCATCTTCTGTTGTTTGCCCAGCGTGCAACAGTATCATGGATAACATACTCTTCTCTGTAGGACTGAGCTTTCTCATCTGTAAAATGGGAGAACTGAACTAGAAGGCAGTGGCTCTCAACCTTTTTTGATGACAGCCCACACTAAGAGGGACACTACATCGCAGCCCCGTATGTGATGTGTGGATGTTTGCATGCATGACTGACTACAAAGTCTGTGCAAAAAGAACCCACTCTTACTGTACAATTTTATGCTCTGATATTTTCTGTTTCACTGAAAAAAAAAAAAAAAAACCAACAGAAACAAAACACAGTCCTCTTCTATTTCACGTAAAGCGTTGCCGGTCAGGACGCGTCTGTTGGTTGGTGGCGTCCAGTTTGGGACTCTGGACAAGATCTCTAAAGCACTTGATGGTGTTGGCTTGGGGACAAGAGGGCTGGATTTTTTTTTTTTTTTAATGATAATTTCTTGCTTGACTTTACAAGTATTCTGTGTTCATTGTGGAATCATTGGAAAAGACTATAAAAGCACAGTAAAGAAAATTCTATTAATAGTCTTTATTCCCACAATCTGATGAAGCTGCTTTATCTTTGGTTCTACCGGTTCCTTTTACAATTTTAATTTAGTGTATATATATATATATATATATATATACATATACATATATATACGTATATATATGTATATATGTATATGTATATATATATATATATATCGTCATGAGCAAATTAAGATTATATTGAATCCATAGATTTTGTGGATTTTTTAGCATTGCGTGCATTTTCTCATCTCATCCAACCTTCTTTGCAAACATGCTCTTGAGTAGTCGACTTTATAAGACTCCAGTGAAGCAGTGTTCTGTAATTTATTTAACAACTTATAATGAGGGGCACTGAAGGAGCTTCCAGCATTTTCTACCTCCTACAGGGGTCAGGAAACTACAGCTGAATATCCAGCAGCCCTTATTTATAAATAAAGTTTTATTGGAACACCACCACACTCATTCATGTTTGTGTTATCTACAACCGCTTTCTCACTACCCTGGCAGAGCTGAGTAGTTGCAAGAGAGACCCAGTGGCCTGAAAGGCCTAAAATATTTACTATCTGGCCCTTTGCAGAAAAAGTTAGCTGTCCCCGGTGTAAGAGACAATGCCACAAGGATCATATTTATACTCACAATATTGGGCCATGTTTGTCTATTTCCTCCTTCTCAAGGACATATATTAAATGTATTAAAATGTAATTTGGTAAAACCCTGAAGTTTGGCTCGCTTTGGTTCCCAGAATGAAATGTAAATGACTAGGTTAAAATGAAGAAAAAAGACATTTCTTTTTATTTAATAGTGCTGTGGTTGGAGTGACCATGTAATTTATTGCCTGAACCTATACATTTTTTTGGTATGACAGGGAACACCATTAATAATTATGCCAGGACAACAGCCTAATCTGGGGTGGGCATGGGTCTACGGGATATACCCTAGCCATAGAGAACGTATGGAATCTTGTAGAAATCATGCTTAAATTATGATTCTGGAGAGCATGTGGGTCCTGGTTTTCCACTAACTGCTGGGTGACTTGAGACAAGTCATTGTGTGTGTGTGGTCCTTCATGTTCTCCTATGCCAGCTACCCCCAGCACTCTTCGGCAAGTTACCAAAACCCAATGCAAACTAGGTTAAGACTCAGAAAGGCATGTATCGGCTCAGAGAAGCAAACCTAGACGGGGGAGCATGGCTGATCTCAGGGACCCAGAACCAGGAATGCAAACCCTCTTGTTAAGTTACTTACCTTTCTTCCATCAGAAGGACAACAATAATCCTTGCTTATAGGATTGTTGTGAAGATAAAAGGAGTTAGTATTTAAGAACTACACAGAATAGTGCCTGGCACATAGTATATGCTTACTAAACACAAGCAGTTGTGTTTGACTAATTCTGTTATTATTTTCCCAAGGAGTTCTTTATAATGTTAGTATAAGACTCAAGTCCATAGAGTACTTTTGGTCTCTCAAGGACAAGGAATAGAGGGCAAGAAAGCACAAATGTCAAAATCTACCAGAGATAATGCAGATTTCAGAACTGTACTTCTAGAAGGGATGTGAAGGATCATCTAGGCCCTGGGTCAGAAAACTCTCTGTAAAGGGCCAAGTAGGAAATATTTTAGACTTCACCAACCATATAGTCCTTCACAACTACTCAACTTTGTCATTGTAGCATGAATGTGGCCACAGACGATACATAAAGGAATGGCATGGCTGCATTCTAATAAAACTTTATTTACACAAATGAGTCACCAGACCAAAGTTTGCCAACTCTTGGTGGGGTGATTTAGGTCAACACATCCCTAGGTCTGGGTGAGTCCCTGTGGCTGCCAATAGTACTATTTCCAGTTTTCAGTGATCCAGAATGAACCAGAGTGGCAGGGTTGACGTTCTTGCCCTTGCTGTGGCTGGGAGGGGTTGGAGGAGAGGCAACTAATCTGGCCACTGAGTTGTGAGCAGAAATGATATGCTGCCTCCAGGCCTTAGCATTCAGCAGCCACTACAAGACCCTCCAAGAAGAGCTCTTTTCTCAGACTGGGATGAGGGATCCCCCTTTACTGATGTGCCTGAGTGACTCCGGTGAACAGAACCCGTAGCCGTCCTTCAGTGGACGAATAGCATGAGAGAGAAATCAATTTTGATTGTATTTAAGCCATTGAAATGTTGGGATTGTTTATTACCATAGCACACCATGACTGGCCCCAGACTGATTTATCGTTGTAGAGATGGTACAGGAAGGTGGCAGCAAGAGCCTCCCCCTTCTCTCCTGTTTCCATCTTTCTGCTTCAGTGACAAAGCGAGTAGAGAAGTCTCTATTTAGTGCATAGGTTTCTACCACCTTCTAATCCCTGCAAATAAATATTTCATTTTATTTTATTTTAAAATGGGAGGAGTCCTTGGCAAGCCACCATATTTAGCTAGAACTAAGCACATTTGTTTTCTGTATTTTCTGTTTCTTTGTTTTCATTATTGATGGCCAGTGGCACTGATTTTCTCTTTACAGCGGTGACATAAAATCTCCTTTGCAGACAACTTTATTCAAGTAAAAACAATGAGTGATTTTATAGGTATTATGGCTGAGGAGAAAGCTCAGATTTACAAAAATGTAAGTCTGGCTGAAGTTGACTTAAGGAAAACGCTAGGTGAGATAACGGGGCAGGTGGTGTAAAAACATGGTAAAAGCATGCAGTGGCAGGGAGATGAGTCAGTCTGGATACACAAATCCATGTCAGTTTCTTCCTCGCACGGGTGTGAAAGTGTGAGCTCAGAGAGAGCACGTGCTCTGGCTGGGGTGACCAAGCTCCCCTGCGGCAGGGCCAGGAAGCATCCAAATTTTGCATTTCAGAGGCCAGACTGCACTCCTACCCATGGCCCTGTCCCAGCTGAAGTCTCAGGGAAAACTGATGAATGCCAGCAAGGCAGCCAAATCCCCTGTAGAGGTAGAGACCTATGTACTAAATAGAGACTTCCCTACTCGCTTTGTAGAGCCATCATCTATGGCTTTGCTTTCCCTGATTCCAATTACCCACAGTCATCAACCTCCGGAAGCAGACAACCCCCCCACCGACACACGGTCAGAAGGGCGGTAGTGGCCTCACGCCATGTCACAGGGCCTCACTGTATGTCACCGTGAAGACATTTTGTCATCTCCCATCATCACAAGAAGGGTGAGGACAGTACATTAAGATATTCTACGAGAGACAGAGAGAAACCACATTGACGTAACTGAGAGTGTACTGTTATAATCATTCTGTGTTTATTATTAGCCGCTGTTGTTCATCCTTTACTGCTCCTGATTTAGAAATTGAACTTCAAGGATGCCTGAGTGGCTCAGTTGGTTAAGCGGCTGCCTTCGGCTCAGGTCATGATCCCAGCATCCTGGGATCAAGTCCCACATCGGGCTCCTTGCTCAGCAGGAAGCCTGCTTCTCCCTCTGCGTCTGCCTGCCTCTCTATCTGCCTGTGCTCATGCTCCCTGACCAAAAAAAAATTTTTAAAGTTAAAAAGAAAAAAAAGAAATTGAACTTCATCATCGCCACGTATGTATGTTTAGTAAAAAAGGTACATGTACGGTTCAGTACTGTCCGCAGTCTCAGACATCTACCGGGGTTCTTGGACTGGAGCCCTCTGCAGACAAAGAATGACTGCATTAGTTTCCTAAAGCTGCCATACGGCACCATAACCTGGGTGGCTTTAAAGAATATAAATTCATCATCTCACGGTTCTGGAGGCTAGAAGTCTGAAATCAAGACATTGGCAAGGCTGGTTCCTTCTGGAGGCTCTGGGGGAGAGTCTGTTCGTGCCTCTCTCCTAGCTTCTGGGGGCTCCTGGCAGCCCACGGCGTTCCAGTGTCTGCCTTGGTCCTCCTGCGACTTTCTCCCTGTATGTCTGTACCCAAATTCCCCTCTTCTGATAAGGGTACTGGTCACTACATTGGGGTCCCAGCCTAATCCAGTGGGACCTCATCTTAACTCATTAACATCTACCAGGACCCAATCGCAATAGGGTCCCGTTCACAGACACCGGGAGTTAGGAGTTGAACGTATCCTTTGGGGGACACAATTCAACCCACAGCATCACCCATCCAGGGTCCCTGCTGGAGCAGCACAAGGCAGGGACCAAGTGCCATGTTCTGTCCCTGCTGTGGCTGGACTTTGCAAAAATTGAAACCACCCAAGCGAGAGAGGTCAGTCAAGGCGTCGGCTGCTCAGCTGGCTTGCATTAGTCTCAGTCTAAGACTGTGGCGGCAAAGGCAGCCCAGACCCAGCAAGTTCGACAAGGAGAAGCTGCCATCAGCAAAGGTCAGGGCTCACTCTTTACAGTATAAATATAACCGCCTTCCTGGCCACCCCCCACCCCAGCCACACAATATCTCTTTCAAAGATCTCAAAACACTGAAGCAGACCGTACCAAATTGACTTTATTGTTTTAAAACCGGCCCCTTCTGTCCACCACCACCCGCCACCCCCTCCCCAAGGGGAAAAAATTTCATACTCGATGTCTCTCCAGTGTACGCCTCCCCCCACCCCACGACCCCGCCACCGCTCTAATGGCAGCTCAGGACCCTCAGGCGGTGACTCGAATAGTGCGTCCTCCTAGCCAGCATTCATTTGCCACATATTCACCAACTACCAGCCTCATCACGGCCCCCATGAGTCAGTCAGTGGCCACCATAGTGATAGAGCAGTCCTGGAGGGCTTCCGGGGACCAGGCACCGGGCTGAGCCCTGTGCTGACATCCCCTCCCTCGCTCCTCACTTTAGTGCTTGTGGCAAGTTCATTGCCACTGGACAGGTGAGAAGACTGAGGCTCCGAGGACGGAAATCACAAGACCCGGGAGGGACATAACCAAGATTAGGGCCGGGGGAAGGGGAGGCAAGCGAGGCATTCTTCCCATCTGTGAAATTCACAGAAGGTTCCAGAAGCTCGGTACCAAGATAAATATTTAGATGCCACATTGAAAAATAGTCAAGGCCAATGCAAAGAAGCTGTGATGAACAAAGTATCAAAATGTTAAAGACAGTTTGCTCATGTTTGTTTCACCAGGTAGCATCAGTGTGCAGGGGCAACCATTGTTTCCAGCCACACAGGGTGGGTCCCTGAGGGTCCTGCTCCTGCCACGTGGGTCTGGGAGCATGTGCAACCCGAGCTGGCAACACAAGGCTTTATATGTAGTCATGTTTCTTGGTTGTGGAGTGTTTAATCACTTTTTTCCACTTGGTTCACAATATGGGAGGTTATTCTGGTAAATGCATCCAGGAACGTGCGTTTTGCTGGTTCGGCACTGACAGGCTTCTCCTCCAGGCAGCCTCCAGAAGTGCCTATCTTTAGGGACACCCAGGTGGGTTGGTTGGTGAAGTGTCTGACTCTTGGTTTCGGCTCAGGTCATGATCTCAGGGTCGTGAGATCGAGCCCTGCATTGGGCTCCGCCCTGGATGTAGAACCTGCTTTAAGATTACGTCTTTCCCTCTCACTCTGCCCTCCCCTGTCCTCTCCACCCACCCCAATCTCTCTCTCTCTCTCTCTCTAAAAAAAAAAAAAAATGTCCCTGTCTTTAACTATTCCCTTCTGGTAGGTTCTACAACACTGCACCCAGGATCTCCTGTAATCCTCATAACCATGCACAGGCATTTAGAAGGTGGTCTCTGAACCCAGACCACCAGGGTCCACATCCAAGCCCAGCCTTTTCACAGCTGTGTGATGGGCAAGCGGCTTTGCCTTTCCAGGCCTCAGTTTCCACCTTTGTGAGATTCAAGTCTTGGATGTCTCTGTCTCATCAGCTGTGCTATCGTACGATCGTCATAAGGACTGGATTAGCCGGAATGTGGGTGAGCAGAGCCTGGTACAGAGACAGTACTGATGGCCATCATCATCATCATCATCATCATCATCATTATCCATGAGTGTTACTATGCTTGTTTTTTGTGGCTGTTCTAGCAAATTGCCACAAAATTAGTGGCTTTACACAGCACATATTTGCTATTTTGCAGTTCGGGAGGACAAAAGTTGGACTCACTGAGCTAAACTCAAGGTGTCAGCAGGGCGGCGCTTCGTCTGGAAGCCTTTTCCACCCCTGGAGGTGTCCACACTCTCTGCCTTGTGGCCCCTCCCCAGCAGCCGGTCAGGTCCTGCTCATGCCACATCACTTTGATCTTCTGTGGTTCTCTCTCTCTCTGACCCTCTCTCCTGCCCCCTCTTCCCCTGATACTGCACTCTCCCCCCATAATCCAGGATGCTCTCTCTGTCTGAAGGTTGGATGATTAGCAACCTTAATTGCATCTGCAAACTTAATTCTCTTTGTCATGCAACTGAACATATTTGTGATTCCAAGACAAGGGGGCCTATCTTTGGGGAATGGAGGGGGGTCCTGTTCTGCTCACCACACACACTCAACTCACTCCCTTGTCAACCATAATTTATTCTCAGCAACCACTGTGCACAAGGTTCAGGGTCCCAGTGGTGACAGAACAGAGAAAAACTTCACCTTTGCACAGCTTACATCCTAGCAGGGGGGACACAGACAATAAGATTCTTTTTTTTTTTTTTTTAAGGAACATTCATGATGTTTTCAACAGTGATGGATTCTTGCAGGAAAAGAGACCAGGGGAGGGGACTGGTATGAAGCAGATGTAACTTAGGTATTGGGGGCGGTCAGGGCTGGCCTTGCCTAGAAGGTGAATTAGAGCAAAGACCACAGGGGCGGAAGGGAAGTCTGGGGAAAGGCATCCCGGCGGAGGAACGCGGCCCACAAAGGCGGCAGTGCCACCTGGAGGTCTGAAAGCAGGGAAGGGGCCCGGTGGTTGAAGGGAGGTCATGGGGGGGGTAGGAGGGAGAGGTGAGGCCAAGAGCTGACGACGGGCCTGCTCTGGTGGACCGCTGTGAGGGCTGTGGCCTCACCTGAGCGAGGTTGGAAAGGCAAGAGGAAAGACAGGATCCATCCTGGGTTCTGTACAACTTTCCTGGGGCTGCTGCGACAAACAGCCACCCGCTGGGTATATCTCGCAGCTCGAGAGGCCGGATGTCTGGAAGCAAGGTACGGCAGGGAGGTGCTCCCTCTGAAGACTCTGGGGGAGAGTTCTTCCTGCCTCTCCCAGCTCCTGGAGGCTCCTTTCCTCCCCATGTCTCTGTGTCCTTTTCTGTCTTTTATAAGGACACTGTTATTGGGTTTAGGGCTTAGCCCACTCCAGGGAGATCTCACCCCAATTCTTAACTTGATTACATCTGCAAAAACCCTCTTTCCAATAAGGTCCCATTCTGAGGTTCTGGGTAGATGAGAATTGGGAGGGGGGGGGTGCACAATGCAACCCACTACATGTTCTAGTAAGGTCCACAGCATGGAGAGTGCTCTGTAGGCAGATGCTGGGCTCAGGGAGACCCATGGGAGAAGGTGACTGTCATAGTCCAGGGGAGACGAGAGGCCCGGCCCCTGTGAAGGGCAGGAGCTGGTGAGCAGCCCACTAGTGGCCCTGTCCTCACCCCGGCTGGGAAACAGCTTCTCTGTCCCTAGGCAGGAGGGCCAAAGGTCAGCAAAGGGCCTCTTCTGCCCCCTGCCATGCGGGAGGGGGTCTCACACTTACAGTGGGACAGATCAGCTGCTGCTTCTGCCACAGGAATGTTCCTGGGACAAAACCGCAGAGGCCAAGAGAAACCCTGGGGTATGGGTGTGTGTGTGTGTGTGTGTGTGTGTGTGTGTGGTGGTGGTGGTGGTGGTGGTAAAAAGCATATAACATAAAATTTATCATCTTAACCATTTTTAAGTGTACATTACAGTAGCGTTAACTATACTCACATTTTTGTGCCACAGCTCTCCACGTTTTCATCCTATGAAACTGAAACTCTATCTGTTGAACATCTCATTCCCCCTCCTGCCGCCGCTGGCACCCATCATTCTACTTCCTGGTTTCAAGAGTTTAACTACCTTAGAGACCTCTTAGAACTAGAATCAGTTAGCATTTGCCTCCTGAGGGGCCTTTTTATTTATTTATTTTTTAAGATTTTATTTATTTATTTGACAGAGGGAGACAGCCAGAGAGGGAACACAAGCAGGGGGAGGGCAGAGGGAGAAGCAGGCTCCCCACTGAACAGGGGGCCCAGTGCGGGGCTCAATCCCAGTACCCTGGGATCATGACTGGGGCCGAAGGCAGACGCAGAACAACTGAGCCACCCAGGTGCCCCTGAAGGGCCTTTTTAAACAGGAGAATAGACATTTCCAGAAACAGGAGGGCAGGTGTACACAAAAGCTGTAGAGCAGTGAGTTTCAAACATTTGGACCTAGATCAAGTGTGGGGTAACCATGACCCTGTCTGTCTCCTGCCTGTTTTTGTCCAGCTCAGGAGCTAAGAATGATTTCTACACATTCAGACAGAGGAAGAAATCAAAAGAAGAATAATATTTCATGACACCTAAGAACGATAGGAGATTCAAAATTTCAGTGTCCACAAATAAAATTTTATTGGTACACGGCCCCTTCCATTCAGTTCCATAACACCGATGGCCACTTTCGCACTGCAAGGGCACAATTAAATATTTGCAACATGGACCATGTGGCCAAAGCAGAAAATATTTACCGTCTGGCCCTTTACAGAAAGTGTTTACCTGTTCCCTGATCTGGACCCACAGGAAGAAATACAGTTCTTTGTTATCACGATGCAGGAGCTCGTGTGTGGGCGTGGCTATCCAGGCCTTCCTCAGAGATGTTCCAGGTTCAGTTCCAGATCGCTGCAGTAAAGCAAATACCGCAGTAAATCAAGTCAGATGAATTTGTGGATTTCCCAGTAAATGTAAAAGTTACATTTATACTATACTTGGGCCTGTTAAGCGTGTAATAACATTATGTCTAAGACAACAATATATGTACCTTAATTTTAAAATACTTTATTACTAGGGTCACCTGGGTGGCTCAGTGGGTTAAAGCCTCTGCCTTCGGCT
>NC_081563.1:127205529-127431494 GCF_022355385.1 Mustela nigripes
GCTCTCTGCTCAGCAGGGAGCCTCCTTCTCCCTCTCTCTCTGCCTGCCTCTCTGCCTACTTGTGATGTCTCTCTCTCTGTCAAATAAATAAATAAAATCTTTTTTAAAAAGTTAAATAAAAGACTTTATTACTAGAAAATGATAAGCGCCATGTGAGCTTTCAGCACGCAGTAATCCCTTTGCTGGTGGAGGGTCCTGCCTCGATGCTTGTGGCTGCTGACGGACCAGGGTTTCTGTCCAGATTCAATGCTGTCACCCCTGTGTTGAACTGTCTCTAGAAAAGGAAGTGTCTGGGGGCCATGAGGAAGGGAGGGAGATCCAGTGGCTTGTCACCAAATAGCACAAACCCTGGGTGTACCCCAGGTGTGTGTGTAGAGCTGCAGGGGCACAGAAGCACCCTGTGGGGCTCCTGCAGGTGATCAGTTTAAACCGCCCCCTGCAGGGAAGTTAGATAAGCAGCAGGGGGACAGCCCTGAAGCAGGATCAGGAGCTCTGCGGACACCTCTGCCCCCAGGGGTGGGAGGGAGGGGTTCACAATTCTGTAGCAAGCTCGCTTTTGATTCTCTGGTGTTTAAAACCCTGATCCTCAGGAAACCCAGGTACAAAGGCAACTTGAACCTGCCATAAAAATTCCCCCCTCCCTAGGCACTTTCTTTTCAGGATGTATTAGGTTTGCTGAATGCCTAACAGATGCACGTAGTACAAAGGTAGTAACATCTGCATCCTGGCCCTGTCCCACAGCCACCCACATCGTGTCCCCAGAAGCAACCCCTGTCACCAGTTTCTTGCGTGTCTTTCCAGAGATTGTCTGTGTGTGTCTAAGCAAATCTGTACGATGGAAACTTTTTATGCAAATGTTAAAAACCCAACCATAAACCGATTGGAGCAGCTTGCTGCTGACAGCCTACTGGTCTGATCTGTCCATCACTGGGGCGTAGTGTCAGGTTCTGGATGTTGTCAGAACCGGACCAGCTGAGGAAGCCACTGGTGAATTTCCCAGCTGGCCTCCATGGAAAGGTGTGTGGGGATCAGTTCGTGGAATCTGCTGTACTCACAGGAGGGCATGTATGGGGGGGGGGGCGGGTGTGATGCAGATTTTCTCCCTTGGTCTAGAAAGTGTTTCCCCAACTTCAGGCACTCAAACATCTTATTCATGATTTTGTCACATCTAAATACCACCTCTACTGTTATTTGATTTTTTAAAAAATTTACAGGCTTCTTTTGCCTTAAAATAAATTCATTTTAAAAGGCAAATTTATAGCGCTGCCTTCGGTGGAAAGCCACCATTGTTTGCCAGAAATGGAAGGAGTTGGTAAAAATAAAGTCACCAAAAGTAAAACACTATTATTAAATTCTAACTAAGGCTCTGGGCCTGATGCCTGCCTGTGTTCTCTTTGCTAAAAAGAGAGATTAGTGACTGGTAGAGATTTTCTTCTTGACCTAATAATAATTAGTATTTGTTTAATACTGTGTTTCAGGTACTACCTCATTAAATGTTCACAATTACTATATAATATAGAAAGTATATTATGCCTGTATTACAGAGGAGGAAACAGACACAAAGAGGGCCAATAACATGGTCAAGGTCATTCAACTAATGAGTCGTGAAACCAGTATTTGGACCCAAACAGTCTAGCTCCAGAGTCCCAGCTCTTCACCTCTGATCTGGCTAACCGTGAGATACATTACAAGAGAGTTAAAGGGATGCCTGGGTGGCTCAGTCAGCTGAGTGTCTGCCTTTTGCTCAGGCGATGATCCCAGGGTCTTGGGGAGATCCAGTCCCACACTGGGCTCCTTGCTCAGTGGGGCGCCTCCTTCTCCCTCTGCCTGCCACTCCCCCTGCTTGCACTGTCTCTCTCTGACAAATGAATAAAGTAATGGAAAAAATTTTTAGTTAAAAAAAGAATTAAAAAGAAAGTCATCTTAAATTATCTTTTTCTCACTACTGGGGGTTTCTGTCACACTTTGGGACCTCTGGGCCAGCAGAAGCAGCAAAACTAGAAGCAGACGTTAAGACCTAAGTCTGAGTTCTAATCCCGTCTCTCACAAATTTGTACATGACCCTGGTCCTTCAGTCACTGATCCTCAATCCCCCCCCCCCTTAAAGTACAGAAGTTGGCCTATATTTAAGTTTCTGGTTAGCAGGAACCATCCCTTATCCCTCAGGACTCATGGCCCACATTATCAGAGTACATTCAGCTGCAAGCAGCAGAGAACTCAGTGTTCCAACTTTCCTCTAACTTTCATCCTGTTTCTTGTCACCTCACAGTCACAAGATGGCTGCTTTACCTCCAGTCCTTACCTCCATATTCCAGGCAGGCAGAAGAAGGGAGAATCCAGAAGGAATAATGCTATGATTCGGAAAGCTGAAGTTTTCAGATTTTGTTTTATGGGTTTGATTTGTGTCTTACGGCTACTCTGTGCTGCAGGAAAGACTAGAGAAGTGATGATTTTTACCTGGGTGCATTGCTATTCCAAGTTGCCTCTCTCTCTCTCTCTCTTTAAGTAGGCTCCACACCCAGTGTGGAGCCCAGTGTGGGGTTTGAATTCACAATTTTGAGATCAAGACCTGCGGTGAGATCAAGAGTCAGCCACTTAACGGACTGAGCTTCCCAGGCACTCCAGTTTCTCTTAACAAGAATGGGGAGGAAATGAATATTGTGTAGGCAACCATCAGGCAACTAGAAATGCCTGAAGAAGGAAAAAAAGGTGGGAAGGAGGAGCGGGCTTATCCCTCAGACCCCTACCAACTCTCTAGGACTGTGATCAAAGAATGCTCGTCCTCCCCTCTCTTATGGAGCTCAGTGCCCAAGAGCACGAATATTATATTTTTCCATAAAAGGGCTTTTCTGTGAACTCCTACATGTCGAGGCCACTTTTGTTTTTACTGGCAACCTTACTCCAGGGGAATGAAAGTTCACCACGGTGCAGATGTATATTTCAGTACAACGGGAGGCGCAGGCAGGGAACCCATGGAAAGGGAACTCTGGAAAAGGGGAAGGCAAATGTTCCACTTGGAAAGGTCACATGCAAGTCTCTGGAAGAATGAATGGATCATGTGCCTTCCAGCTATAGCCACGGATAGGACGTGGCCTTAGAGCCAGTGTTACTTGTCCCCAGCTGCCACGGCCATGTGTGTGGACCACATTTTTTTTCATGTGCCCAGCCAGCACCCTTCCTACAGTGCTCTGCTCACAAGGCAGCATTTCTCCTTTCGTTTATGACCTGGCCCGTCTTAGCATTTTCTCATCTCTTTCTAACCGGGTGGCCTTGGACAAGTTTCTTCATCTCTCTGTTCCACAGTGATCTCCTCTGTTTACTGAGCTAAGGATAATACCCACTTCATCAAATTTTGAGAGTTAATATCTATAAGAAGCTCACAGAGACTTCCCTGGCACATAATAAGCTCTCAGTTAATGTTACGGTGTCATCATAATTGTCATATTTGCCCTGCAGTCAATGGAAGGTGACACCTGCCCTATCTGCGCTATCTGCAGTCCTTGAGTGATTGTCTCATTTTTGCAGTGGGCCAGAAGGATAAATAAGTGTGAGAAGGTTTTGGGGATTCCAGAGAAGTTGTCCAGAGATCACACTGTGTTTGGAGAGAGAGGTGTTCATGGGGCTTTTTGGAGGAACAACAGAGCTAGGGGCTGTGTCTAAGCATAGCTCTTCCCGCCAGGGCTCGGCTTTTGGTTTTATGCAACTCCGGGGGGCACCATCCATATCAGAGTCATCATGGGCTTACACAGCACCAGGACCATTGTCAACAGATGGCAGTGAAGTGTCTTGAGAATGTGAAGGGTCTTCTTCAAAGAGGGCTGCTTTCCATATGGTCGTGTCCACACTTCTGTGAGCCATGGACCCTCATGAACACTTAACATTCACTCTGTCAGTCAACAAATGTTTGTTGACATCTACTATGTCCTGGTCATGGTTCAAGATGCCTCAGGGAACAAAAGACACCAAAAAAATATTTTTGTGATGGGAAAGATAGACAAAACAAGATAACTAATAGAATGAATAAGCAAGTACCTTATCTGGTAAGGTGAGAAATGTTGTCTATAGAGGAAGAACAAAGTGGAGTGGCCAGGAGGACCCGAGGTGTGGTTGTGAGAACCAGTCTCACTGTTCCATTGTGATGGTTGGGCCAGGTCTCGCCAGGAAGGCACAACTGAGCACTTCATTCATTCACCCATTGAATATTTATAGAAGTTGGTTATATCTGCTCTTTCATCCCCTCACTCAACAAGTACATCTTGAGGGCATGCTAGGTACCAGACTCCATACCAGCTTCATAACTAACATTCTCCCATTTCATCTCATGAAAATCCTGGGAGGGAAAGACTGATATTCTCCCAGTTTGTAATGAGCAGATCGAGTCCCAGAGAGGCAAAGTGACCTGCCCAGAGAGTCACATGACCAGGGAGTGGAAGAGCCAGGTCTGAGAAGCTCCCAAGTACACCCTTTCTACCACTTCAGTGTGCTAAACAGATAATCACACTAACTAAGCCATTGCAGTTGTGATCGTTGCTATGAAGGAAGAGTACAGGGAGTTTTGAGGAACTCTAACTGGGCTTAGGTAAAGACAAAGAAAAATAACAGCCCTTGCCTATGAATTGGCCACTGCTGTGTAACAAACCACCCCAAGCCATAATGTACTCTTTCTCACAATTTTTCATCTTGGCTGGGCTCAGCAGGGTGGTTTTTCTGCCCTTCCTGGTGATGTTCGTGCAGTTGGGTTCAGCTGAGATGTCCAGGAAGGGTGTACTCACTCATCTGGCACTTGGGTGCCTTCCTTCTCCTCCACGCAGCCTCTCTTCCTCCAGTGTCTTGCCAGCTTCCTTACAACATAGCGGCTGGGTGCCAGAAAATGAAAGTGGAAACCACCAGCTCTCTTAAGGCCTGGACTTGGAAGTTCCAGAACATCTCTTCTGCCATAGGTGATTATACGGTCAGTAGGTCACAAGACCACGCCACGTTCAAGGAGAAGGGAAAGAATCCCCACCGCTTCTGCAAACAGGGATCAGAGGAATTCTTGGCAGTCCTGTTTAAAGGGGATCTACCACATTCGGTCTTAAACGCTGACTGCAGAGTGGCTGGAAGACAGTGTTCCTGCGAATTTGTCATCAGAAGGAACTTTTGCTTGGACGGCCCTGTCCTTTGCCTCAACTTCTTTACCCAGACAACTGCGTAAGCAGTGGAATCGCTATAAAACCAAGAGAATTTTTCTTGTGGAATTGGCAGGGCCCTATCTTTGACAGTTTTACTTGGCATCCCTGGTGTATGAGGATTTGGGAATAGTGTCCAGGTATGTGCTCAGCTGCTTTAACAGTGGTTCAGTGGGACTGCAGTTTATTTCTCTCTGGTGTGACAGTCTGGATGTGAGCAGCTCTGCAGTTAGGAGGTTAGGAGTTGGGAAGCTAAGCAGCCCTCCTCCCTTTCGATGTTGATGGTACCTAAGGTTGTTACCCTTACCCAGGTGACCTAGGATGGCTCACCTAGGATGGCTTCCCTTTCCCTCTGGCCAGCCAAGAGGAAAGGGGGAGGAGGTGGAAGCCAAAAACCCCCCTCCCTTTGAGGGTGCAACCCAGACGTGGCACCCCACACACCTTCTCATGTGACTTTGGCCAGGTCTTAGACACTTGGCCAACCTAGCTGCAAGGGAAGTTGAGAGATACAGTATTTATTCGGGATGGCCATCAACCCAGCTAGAACTTGGGCACTTTTTTACAATGAGAGAGAAGGAAGAACAGGGGCACCTGGGCAGCTCAGTCAGTTAAGTGTCTGCTTTTGACTCAGGTTATAATCTCAGGATCCTGGGATCGAGCCTCGCATCGGGCTCAGTGCTCAGTGGCAGGGAGTCTGCCTCTCTCTTTCTCTGTCTCCCCCCACCTCCCGCCATGGGTGTGTTCTCACTCTCTCTCTCTCAAATAAATAAATCAAATCTTGTAAGAAAATGAAGGCAAGCACAAACACTGGGGGTAGACATCTGGCTTGGCCACCGTGGCTGTCGTAGGAAGCAGCATGCAGATGAGTCCGCTGTGGGCTGCCCACTGGCATTGCCATCCCTGTCTGGGGACAAATGTCCAGTGTGTGGGCTTGGATGGAGGGCTTGTGTTAGGGGTGGATTGGATCCAAGCCCTCCCAGCCAAGTGCAGAGTAAGTGCTGAGCTGCCTTTCCTGGACCAGTCCTTCCTCTGCTCAGAACGCGTCATTAAGTGGCTATAACCGCAACCAGTCCGGCGCGGTGCCAGCTCTGGGCTCGATTTGTCCCTCTAAAATGTGCCACCACTTAAGGGCTGACTGCTAAGGTGAGTACAGAAGTTCAGCAGCTTGGGATGCTCCCGGGGCAAGTTCCAGCAGGTCTGAGCTGCGTCCAGGACGCGGCACAGGCTACTGTTGGAGCTGGCTTGTCAGTCACGGGCTGTGCAACCTTAAACATGCTACTTAACTTCTCTGAGCTTCAGATCGCTTATTTTTAAGAGGTCAGGATTGGAGATGGTGTCTGTCCCCCAGGTTACTGTGAAGATAAAACTAAAATAAACTGGGGCAGCTTCTTCATTTTCTTTAAATTCATTCTGAGTGTTTGTCCAATGGCGTGATTCTTCTCTTTTCAAGTTTAAGTGCCATATTTGATTCCCTTGAATATCCACTTAGACTGTAAGATCCTTAAAGGCAGGGATCATGTCCTAGTCCCCATTGTTTCCCCAGTGAGTAACTGTAAAGCACGCGTGCATGAAAGAGTGAAGAATGAGTGAATGATCCGAGGCTCCTGGGCAAGGGGCAGCAAACACCAGTGTTCACAGACACGGGGCTGGTCACACAGTGAGGAACACGGGCTGAGCCAAAGAAAAATTAGGTGACCCCTGCTGTATTTTTCTGTCTTACTTTCATTAGAGACATGGGTACTGTGTCATTGTGCAATTGGTACCATAGCAAATTGCCACAGACTTAGTGGCTTTAACAATAAAATTCATTATCTTCTAGTATTGGAGGTCAATTCTAAACTCAAGGTATTGGCAGGGTTGTGTTCCTTCTGGAGCTTCTAGGGAAGAAGCCGTCTTGTTGAGGCTGCCGGTGGATCATGGCCCCTTCTTCCATCTCTAAAGCCCATCACCACAACCTCTGCTTCCAGGCCACGTCTCCTCTCTGACGTTGACCTGCCCGTCTCCCTCTTATTAAGACCTTTGTGCTCACATTAGGCTCACTTGGGAATCCAGGATCATCTCCCCATCTCAAGAACCTTAACTTAGTCATCTCTGAAAAGTCCCTTTTGCTATGTAAAGTAACATGCAGGTTCTAGGGATTAAGATATAGACATTTGGGGGCCGTTATTCAGCTAACCACAGAGATACAGAAGCATTTTTTTCATTTTTTAATCTTTTTAATTAATTATTTAATTTGTGAGTTTGAACCCCACATTGGACATAGAAATTACTTTTAAAAATCCTTAAAAATAAATAGAAATAAAGATATCAAAGGATGATGGATTTAGCCTCAGTGTGGGGATACAATGGGGAGGGGTAGGGAGTGTGGTCACATGGAGAGTACATGCCCCCAAAAGGGGCAGCCACTACTCACTTCGAGTGTCTGATTGTAGGTGAGAATGTAAGCCCAGTTTTCCAGAGCATCCCTCAATTTTTTTTTCAAATAGAAGCCCCAGATCTGGATTCTTATGTGAAATTATCAGATTTTATCAGTTTCTTTTTAAGATTTTATTTATTTATCTGAGAGAGAGAACATGCGTGCCAGCATGGGGAGGAGCAGAAGCAGAGGGACAAGCAGACTCTGAGCTGAGCACAGAGCCTGGGACAGGACTCGATCCCACAACCCTGAGATCATGACCTGAGCGGAAACTAGGACTCAGATGCTTTGACCAATTGAGCCACCCAAGTGCCCCGGGTGCCCCCACTTTTACCAATTTTTAAAATATTATGCAGCAGGGACACCCAGGTGGCTCAATAGGTTAAGCGACTGCCTTCAGCTCAAGTCGTGATCCCCGGGTCCTGGAACTAGGTCCCGCATTGGACTCCCTACTCAACAAGGAGCCTACTTCTCCCTCTGCCGCTCCCCTGCTGTGCTCTCTTTCAAATAAATAAATAAAATAATTTTTAAAAAATAAAACATTATGTAGCATTTCCCTGCAGATATTATGAATGCACCAGGTTAGGATGGTGCTGGAGGGGTCTGAGTTACTATGCATTTCACCCCATTCAATAACGGAAGTGAGAGTAACAAGAATAATAACACTATCGATGGATGGCATCTGTCCCAAAGTTGCTGAGGACCAGATGCATTTTGAACATATGCGTATTAACTCATGTGATTCTCACAGTGACCTTGTGAGGTATGTGCTATTTTAATACCCATTTTACAGATGGAGAGAGTAAGGCACAGAGAGATTAAGTAACTTGCATGAGGTCACATAGCCAGTAAGTAGCAGACTTAAATTCTGTCCATCAGAATCTGTTATTCTTTTTTTTAAAACTCTTTAGGGGCACCTGGCTGGCTCAGTTGGGAGAGCATATGACTATCGATCTCAAGGTTGTGAGTTTGAACCCCGCATTGGACGTAGAGATTACTTAAAAATAAAATCTTCAAAAATAAATAAAACTGTCTATTTTGTAAGAAGTTTAGACGTACAGAACAGTTGCCAAGATAGTACAGAGGGTTCTTAGCTTCCCCTACAACTTACAAAATCTCTGTCCAGTGGTCAAAACCAGGAAACAGACAATAGCTCTCTGCTCTGAGTGACAGACTTATCCAAAGACGACCAGTCGTTCCACAAACATCCATTTTCTGTTCCCAGGGTCCAACCCAGCATGTCACATTGTGTTTAGTGGTTGTGCCTCTTCTGTGACAGCCCCTCAGTCCTTCATGACCTTGACTCCTTGTTGAACACTAGTCGGGCATTTTGTCGAATGTCCCTGGCGACCTAAGTCTGTCTGGTGTTTTCTCGTGATTAGACTGAGCTTGTGTGTTTGGGGCTGGGAGACCGCACAGGCAATGCCGTATGTTCCTTCCATCTTACTAGGGGCTACCTGGTGTTAGTCTGCCTTATTATTGGCCACATTGACCTTGATCAGCAGAGTCCCCACGCTATAACCCCTTGGTTTAAATGCTTTCCTTGTGTAGCAAGAGGAGAAAAGATAAAAACATATGTTCCATAGGCCACGCCAGCAGGGCCTCATCTATCCCGTGGGCTGACCTCAGCCATACAGCGTGCTCTGGAAATGTGAGCACCCCACCGAGTTGGAAGATGGGCTCAAAAGCACCCACTGGTGATGGTGGGCACCCACTGGTGATGGTGGGAGTGGGGAAGGGCAACACCCAAATTCTGGGCCTTTGGAGTTACTTTCAGCTACAGAGATTGGAAGAGCTGGCCGGAGAACGGGGAATAAATCCAGCAGAGATGAAAGCCGAGGTCCGCAGCTGCTGGGTCCATCAAATCTTTAAAAGCAACGTGAGGTTTTAGGGCAAGAAGTGAATTATGGCCGTTAGGACCAAGGACAAGACGGCTTTGATCTGAACGTGGAAGATATCTTAAGGGAAGCTGTGGCCTTTGCGTGTGTCATTCCCACATCCTCCCGGGGCACTTCAGATGGGCCGCTTGGAATTTACAGGTCTGCAGAAAGGGCCTCCCTGCTAATGGTAAACACTTGGAACGGGCAGCTTGGTGAGTGGAGCGGCGGAGCTGCCATTCAGAGGGAAGGAGCCCCGCTGCCCCTGCAAAGGTACCTGAGAAGAACGTAGCGTTTTACGAGGCTCTTGGCCCATCCGTCGGGCAGATGGAGGATTTTTATCTTATGAGGCACTGGAGGATTGCCATGGGAGGTCATTTCGGCAAGCACTTGACCTCTCTATTTGAAAAAAGTATCAATTTGGAGAAGGTTGTCTTTACTACCAGAAACTTTAGACTAGAGGGGTCTGTACCGTGGCTTTTTAGGGCCACCCTGTCACAAACCAGATGTTGGCTTCTGCTAGCTTCAGGGCGAGGCCCCAGCCTGCAGCCGACCTCTCCTTGCTGAGCTCTGGCCGCCGGGGAGCTGGGCAAGTGCATCCCGCAGGGCTCCGCACTGCGGTGTGGCCACCATGCGTGTGGGACGCTGGCCTCACAAACCACAACCAAAACAGCCCAGCGAGCCATCTGCCGCTGGGGAATCAGACCCCCGTGCAGCCGCACCAGCATCCGGGGTGCACTGGGAGTGAATGGAGGAGGAAAGGCATTTTCCACTAGGCTAAATCAAACACCCTCTGAAACTATTAAAAACCGTCCGGTGGGGTGGGAATTCACCAGCAGAAAGCAGGCGGGAGAACACTGAGGTGAAAAATGATGGACCCCAGAGTCAGACAGCCCCAGGTTCAAATCCCAGCTGTGCCACTTGCAGTCTCGGAGTTGTAAGCTGCAAATTGCGTAACCTCTGTAAGCTTCCGTCTTTCACGTCTTACAAATCTTTGCTCAAATCCAGAGCCTTCTGTGACCACCCATCAGTACCCGAGTTCCCTAGGTCCCACCAGATTCACATGTCTATTCCCTTTCAGCCCCTCCCCGCTAGGACGTCAGCTCCGTGGGGCCAGTGTTTACCTCGTCTTGTCCATGACTCTCTCCTTAGTGCTTGGGACAGGCCGGCACATAGTAGGTGCTCAGTAAACATCGGCAGAATGATTGATAAGGGATCATAGGAGAGCCTCCTTGGCTCTGTTCTCCCTGTTGGGTGGGGAATAAACTAGGATAAGGACCAGGGGAAGGACTTAGCAGAGTTCCTGACACAGTACGCGCTCCATAATCAGAAAACAACGATCCAGGTTGGTTCATTTGCTCTTTTAATTAATTCATTCAATATATGGTTATTCAATGTCTGTTAGATGCCAGCCCCTGTTCTAGAAGCTGGAAATAGTGCCAAGAACAAGACAGACATTCTTTTTGTTTGTTTTTCCCCAAAATTACCTTCAGAGAGCTGCCACGTGCTGCTGACTTTTCCAGAAACCAGGCACCAAGCAGTAAACAGAGACAAAGTCCCAGCTCACACGAGCTTATGTCCTAGTGAGAATAAGACGAACAGTAAATGTGTTTTTAAATAAGGTGGTTCCAGGGCGCCTGGGTGGCTCAGTGGGTTAAGTCGCTGCCTTCGGCTCAGGTCATGATCTCAGGGTCCTGGGATCGAGTCCCGCATCAGGCTCTCTGCTCAGCAGGGAGCCTGCTTCCTTCTCTCTCTCTCTCTGCCTGTCTCTCAGTGTACTTGTGATTTCTCTCTGTCAAATAAATAAATAAATAAAATCTTTAAAAAAAAAAAAATAAGGTGGTTCCAGGGGTGTGAATTACAGCAAAAGGAAGCAGCTGCACCAGAGTGACTTATAAGGTGCGGCCGGAGTCGGGGGAGGCTGAGGAGCTGGCCTGCTCTGGAGTGGCCGGGGACGGTCACAGCTGAGCAGAGACCTGGCTGACCTGGGGCCACCAGCTGTGGGAGGGGTCAGGACTTCCAGCTCTGGTCCCCAGTCTGACCGCATCTGCATCACCTGGGAGAGGGTTAGTAATACCGATCTCAGCCAGAACTGGCAGAATCTGCTTTCTGATGGGATCCCCAGGGAGTTGTAGGGACATTAACCTTGGGGACATGCTGGCATATGAGCAGATATTGCAGGCAGGGGGACAAGTAAACACACACGTCCTAAAATCTCTTGGTGGCCAGGAAGCAAGAGGGGGGGGGTGGCAGTGTCGCAGAAACCCCGCACACTGGGTGGCCGAAATGACAGGAACATATTCTCTTACAGTTCTGGAAGTCTGAAGTCCAGACTCCAGGCTTGGTTCCTTCTGGAGGCCCTGGGGGAGAATCTGTTCGTTGCCTCTTTCCCAGCTCCCGCTGGTTGCTGGCAGTCCTGGGCCTGGAGGCCCATCAGTGCCTCCAGCTTCACCCCGCGCTCTTCCCTCTGCGTCTCCATCCAGACTTTCCTCTTGGTACGAGGACTCCAGTCCCTACGTGAGGTCCCACCCCAATCCAGCAGGACCTCATCGTAACTTGATGCCATCTGCTAAGACCCTGTTTCCAAATAGGTCACATTCAAAGGTCCTGGGGTGAGGACTTGAATCTATCTTTTGAGACGGACACAGATCAACCCATAATAGGTCCGAAAGATCGGGCTAAGTGAGGTCAGAGAAGAGGCAAGTCACAGCAGGCCTGTGGACCCCGTGAAGGGAAGCCGAGGACGTTGTGACTGATGGGGAAAAGAGCTCTGGGAGGCTGTGAGGACAGCGGACGGAGCCAGGGTCGGCGCAGATGCAGGAGAATCAGCGAGGAAGTGAGGTGGTCCCAGGGAAAGAAATGCTAGAGCCGTGGAGGTGGAGAAAAGGGGGCAGTCTTCCAGGGCTTTCAGGGACCCTGTGCACAGAAATCAGCGATGGTATTTAGGTGGGTGAGAGGGGGAGAGGCACCAGGGGCGAGGACTCAGTCCCGTCTCTTTTCCCAGAAGACATCTTTTTTGCACATCTGGCCAGTGAAAACTGGATGTGTTATCTCTTTGGGGAGGAGGGCAGTCATGCGAATGCCTGGTGCTCTCCCCGTGGCCAAGTGGCCACAGCCCTCCGGCCTCTTGACCATACGACACCTGGCGATGTCCTCTCATTCGGGTCTGCTTAGCTGAGATGCACGCCCCTGAAGCGATCTTTGTCGTCAGGGGAATGTGACGCGCTGATTGGTCCAGGCTGTGTCACATACTCCGACCCTGCCAAATTTCCACCAGAGCAGTATAAGGTACATCTACCCCAGGGCCTTCCCTGGGCACTAGATCAGTGACAATCTCTCTCCATCATGTGTAACTTGTCTCAGAAGCCCTGATATTTATGGATTACCACTCCTGACAGTCCCTCCAGAGGAGATCCTTGGCAGTAAGAACCATGCACTTGGTCTTGGGATCCACTGTGACCCTCTGATCTGTTTCCGCCCCACTGAGTGAAGACACACAGTCCATCCTTCCCCATATTGGATCAGATCATGTCACTCCTCTGCTGAAAATGCTCCATGTGAGGCTTCCGCTGTATCAGAAATAATGCCAGTGCCTCACAGTGACCAAGCCCTGTTTGATTCAGCCCCCGAAGACCTCTCTGACCTTGTGACACATACCACACCCCCATCTCTCCATTTCATGCACACTGGCTTTCTTTGCACTCCTTATACCTCAGGGCCTTTTTATTTTACTCTTGCCCCCAACCTGAAATGCTCTTCCCCCAGATCTTCTGTGTGGCTAGCTCCTTCTGTCCATTTAGCTTCTGCTCGATTGCCACCTCCTCTAGGAAGCCCTCCAGCTGTGTCGATCCTCTGCATAACTGCCGTGCACAAACAGCAACATTAAGTCTGGAGTGTGCTCTCGATTGCCACTTGCCTTTTCCCAGCTGGCGCCACGTGTTGGCTCTCTTTGCAGCCCAGCACATGTGAATCTGCACGTGGTCGCCTCTGCTCGGCAGCACTGTTGCCCTTCTCGGCCCCTCTCCCCATCTCTGCCCCGACATCACTCCTGCTCGTGCGGCAGAGATGCAGTGACAGGCAGCTATCTGAAACAGCATTCTCAGGAATGTGGATTGTTTTATTGCCAGTTAAATATGCTTTACGCTACCTGTGAATGAGGCCATTGTGACATTTAGCAACTGATTTGATTAAACGCAGATGTGGGCTGGACTCCATGTGCAGCCAAGATGCAGGAAGACGGGCTCCGGGTGCATATTTGGATTTTTTTTTTTTTTTAAGACAGCAAAATAGACTAGATGACTCAGTGCCAGCAAATGGGCATGGATGCCTCCCTCCCCGGCATGTGTGGACCATGCATCCCTGTTGGTCTTAGAGCTCAAAGCTCAACCTCGATCTCCCCAAATCCTTTGTTTTCATCTGGAATCTTCTGTTTGGCCCTACCCAAATTGTTGTTCTGTTTTTTTCAACCTTCCTCCCATGTCTTTATTCCCACAAATATTTTTTTTTTAAATGGTAGATCAAAGGAATACTAGCTAACATTGTTGATATCATGATAGTGATTATTAACACATCAAGTATAATAATCCCAGCTACCATTTATGGAACATTTACTCTGTGTGGACTCTCCCTTTTATATGCCGTATCTTATAGAATCCTCATAATAAACCAAATAAATAAACTGTTTAGTTCCATTTTACATGTGGGGAAACTGAGGCTTAGCACTTTCAACCACTGTCCGTAGTCATCAGGGCAAATAATCAATTATGTGTGGATTCTCTGTCGTCTCCCACCCCTTCCAGGCCCCAAGATCCAAGAAGACAGGCCCTAGCTCTTTCCCAAACAGAAATCGTAGCACACACTAGGCAGTCAGCAAATATTTATTGAACAAAAGAGTGACTGCCTAGATGAACACAGGAGGTCAAGGGCAAGGCCAGAGCTAGTCAGGTCAAGGCAGGGCTTGGCCTTCACCACGAGGTATTCTGGGCAAAGAAAAGAAACAGAGCCCCAAACCTGGGGAGATCTGGGATTTGTCCTTTTGTGGTCAAATGGGCTACAGATAGAGTGCCTGGCTGGGTGGGGCTCACTTCTGTCTGCCTACTTGTGGCTTTTCCATTTTACACATTACCTGGCGATAACTTTTTCTATCACCCCTGGCTACACACCCAGTTCTTTTCACTGGCTGCCCTGGTGTGTTTTCAGCAGTTTTGAACACTGGCATCAGTAAGACTTCATTAAGATGAACAAGTACTTGTTTTTGAGTATGATGTGGACTCGGGACAGTAGGTCCCTTGGCTGTGGGCAAAGAAATCATACGGTGGATTCCAAAGCAAGTAGCATCGATGAGGGGCCGCTTTTCACTGGGATCATCCACGAGGCTTTCTTTGCGCTGCCGGGAGTGACACGTCAAGCCTGTGGTGACAGGGACATGGGGTTGGCTGGAGAACCGAGGCAGGCAGTGACCTGTGCTGTTTCCCAGAGCTGCTGGGAAGGCAGGGCCACATGCTGGCTGGGCGCCACGGCTTCAGGGTCAGGCCGACCCGGGCTTGAACCCTGCTCTGCCACTTCCCACTAGGACCGACTTCCTAGGCTTGTGGTCTAGATGAAGCAAGACACTGCTTGTATGATGACTAGCCCTGGGGAAGGAAAGGCTCGGTAAATGGAGGCCGTTCTTATTATTTTATTATTATTCATCTAAGTGCTAATGCCAGTAACTAAGATTTCCAAGGGCTTGGGTTCACTTAAAGCTGAGCTTGGCCCAAGAGAAGGAGGAGAGGTTTTCATGGTGACTGTCATCATCTCCTTGGAAAGCAGAGGGAATCCAGAAGGCAACAAGCCCAGGAGCTCTCGCCCGGCCCTTAGGGAGACCAGGTCTTAGGACAAGGGGACCCAGCCGTCCCACTTCTGGGGACACATCCCAAGGAGACGAACACACAGGTTCACAGGGGATGGCCCAAGGGTGTTCGTGATGTCCTGGGTGGAGATGGAGGTGTACCAGGCAGATACCAAGAACACACACAAAGGGCGGGCAGGGCAGTTGCCAGGACAACAGGGAAGCAGTGCCTCCCGTGATGGGGTCAGAGCCCAAGGACTTAGTGCTGGGCAAAAAAATGGGGAAACCGTATGGAATCTAATGAAACGGAACAAACAGGACAAACTCACAGCAACGTAGACGGGTCTTAAGAACTTCCTGATGAGTGAAAAAAAACGAGAAATCACAGGAAATGTAACGCAGAATTCACAAAAGTTACGTAGCTGCCCACAAAGCACCGGGCACACTTTTTCAGGAAAACATAGAAACAGTGGGACATGCCTCAGCCCTGCTAGAATTACTGCCTATGAAGTGATAAGGAATGAAAGGAAACACATTTTTTATTTTTTTAAAGAGAGGTCTTGGGTGTACTGGTGAGGAAAACGTGTCATGAACTTGAATTCACTTGACAATTAGTCCGCCTGCATTTTGCGGGATGGAGAAAGAGGGTGGGCTGGTGTCCGCGACTGTCCACACGGGCTCCCCGATGCTGGTGGAGGCCCAGTTCCAAGGACATAGAGGATCCCTCTGTGTCTTGTCTAGCAGGTATAAATCTTGATCTGTAAGCTCGGGGAGGTAAAAAGTGGATCTGACTTTATTTTCAGCCTTTCAACAGGATTTCTAGTTGGAGCTACCATTTCCCGGGGCCGGTGGCAAGTTTCATTGTAGTCTTTCAAGGCTTTCCCCAAATTCTCCAGAATTTTGGCCACGGGTCTGGCATCTTACCCCAAGCCAGTGTGTTACGGTGTCCGGGACTCCCCATCCCCCCTCATTGAGACCCAGGCTGCTGCCGACCTGTCCACTCTCAGTCTGTGAGGCTCCTTCTGTCTGGGGTTCTCCGTCGCTGTGTCTTTGCCACACTGTGGGCACAGCAATGTTTCGTTGTTCTCTCCTCCTAGACCAGAGGTCACAAACTGGAAACCCACAGGCCACATCCCCTGCAAATATGTTTTTATTTGTTTTGGGGTGGTTTTTTTTTTTGGCCCCAACTAATTTATATTTGTTGCCTATATATAAACATTGGGAAATTTCATATATAAACCCAGATTTTTCACTCCTTTGGAAAAATCAGAAGCCTGGCTACATTAAATCACACGTCTGGGGACAGAGGTCAGTTAGAGCTGAGCAGCACTGTATCAGGAATGCTTTGAACTGCTAGTAACAAAAAGCCCAACTAATCTTGGCTTAACCCAGAATAACATTTATTGTGCATTTAGCAAGAAGTCTGACCCTAAGATTGGTTTGGTAGCTCATTTTTACCTTAAGGAGGAGAAGCCTGGGAGGAGAAGCCCCAGGTTCTTTTTATCCTTCCAATCCTTCATCCTCAATGTGTGGGCCTTTTGTTTTTATATTTGTAGCCTCATGTCCCAAAATAGCTGCTGTAACTCCAGGCATTACATCTTTACATAATCTAGGGGAGGAGCTGGCAGGGGAACAAAAGAAAAGTCTTTCCCAGAAGCCCCTTCTTCTAGCTGGAACTAGATCACACAGCCATCCCAGAACTGCAGGGGACACTGGGAAAGCAAGAGAAGTAACTGCCAAGGAGAAAGGAACTGAGAATGCCTGTGGAGAACCAAGCAGTGTCTGCCACAAGCTGCTGCCCCCTTAAATAAAACTGTGCATCCCAGGGGCGCCTGGCTGGCTCTGGCAGTATAGCATATGACTCTTGATCTTGGGGTTGCAAAGTTTGAGCCCCACATCAGGTGTGGAGATTAGTCAAAAATAAAATCTTTAAAAACAAAAAAACTGCACATTCCAGTTTGCCACAATCCCCACCACCCCCTATTGTTCCCCAACACTGATACTATGTGTCAGTTGCCATTTACCGTTGTGGCTGCACCAGTTCCTTCCCTCACCTCCCTCTCCTGTTGGGCCTAGAATGTTCTGAGGGCTGCCTATCTTGGACTCAGTGCACACAGCCCTTTCCCGTGAAGGGGAGGCTTGCTACTTTCTCTGTACCTGTGTGTGGGTACAGAGAATCCCTCTTCCTCGGGACTCCTTGCTTATTCTCGTTTTCTTCCCCTGCCCACCACCTTGCCTTCCCTCTTGCCCTACCCCATTTCTCTAGCCAGTGGGCTCTCCCATCCCCCCAAGAGAATCCTTCCTTTGGATTTCTTAAGCCATTTTGCCTACATCAATCTAATTCTCAGGTGACCCACCAACTGGGGCCAGTATACAAACTCACTGGCCTATGATAACATAAGGACAGTACTGAGAGTAAGAGAGAGAAATTTCTCAGCAGTTAAAGACTAAATTCTGCTCCAGCCACCAGGCACGCAATCCCTGGCGCATCTCAGCAGAGGAGGCAGAGCCGTTTGGGGGTATGGTATCACACAGTAAATTATGTGTGGCACAAGTTGTGTGCCAGTTAGGCAACCATGTCTTTGTCCTTCCCTGACAGTTTGAAAGCATTAGCGTGCACCTCAAATCCTCCCAGGATTTGACTCTAGGGCTTAAACATCAGAACACAAGAGCTGGGATAACTCATTTCTGCTCATTCTTCTGCCCCCCTGTGCATGCCAGCTCTGGCCCCAGGACCCTGATAGGACTGGAAGGAGAAGCCCCAGTTACCCTGACATGCTTGCCTTCCTCCCCTCATCCCACAGTGGCTTGTGATTGTGACTTGTGATTGTGTGGCGAGGAGTAGCAGGGGGAGGAAGGAACAGTGAAACCACATCGTGCCCCTGGGAGCACTGTGGGAGCGCTTTCTCCGCAGGGAAGTTGGAGAGAAGTGTCCAGAAAGTGCACACCTCTCAGCACGTTCCCTAGTATCTCTCCATTAAACATCCCCCATATGAATATGGTTCCCGGTTGTCTTGTCTGCCTTGTAAAACCCCAGTAGCGCATCAGGCTCTGGCTTCACGGGGAATTCTCCAGAATCGGGGCGGGTGCCACCGCTTTTGCATAGTTACCTCCGTGGTGGGGCTGGGGGGGTGCGGGGGTCGCTCAGCAGGGAGGGCTCAGCATCTTGGGCCAGTACCAGTGCAGTCAGCACGTTCGATTCCCAGTTTACATGGAGCGTGTCCCCCAGCGGACTGGCCCTCCTGACAGCAGTAATAAAGGCAGTGGGTCTTTGCACCCTGACAGCAGTTGAAAGATCCCAAATGCCACCTGTACTGTACGGGGGCCCCTGCACATGAGAGCTGTTCCGTGATTTCAGAAAGTGGCCCACTGTTGCCGCGGAGAGGCGGACCCAACTTGTCTCCCCCACCCCCAACCCCAATTCCGAAGAGCCTTCTGCAGGGAATCTCACAGCCTGGTCAGATGAAGCCGTGATCCTTCCAACAAAGGGGAAGGAGAAAATAGGAAGGGAACGTGAGGTTGGTGTGGAAGAGGTGGGGACAGGTGTGGTTCCCTGGTGGGTGAGCACAAGGAATCCCAGAGCTGCCGATACCATCTCTTATCTCAAAGCCCGAGGAGCACCCAGGAGAATGGCAGTGGGAGAGGTCCTGAACTCCTGGGGCGGCTCCATACCCCACCTTTGTTGTCGCCTGGGAGGCCAGCTGTGGGACGCTGCTGGGGGGCAGTGGAAGCAGCAGCTGTGTTTTACTTTCAGAGGAGGTCAAAGTCACGTAATAGTAACCAGTTCAGAGTGCACAGCTGGTGGCGTCTAGTGCCTTCATTTTGCAAACATCACCTCTGTCCAGCTCCAAGATATTCTTATCACCCCAGAAGGAAAGCCCACCACCCACGAAACTCTCACTTCCACTTCAGCTCTGCCCCCAGCTCCCAGCAGCCACGTCTCCGTGGATCACTCTCCGGGCCTCTCATATAAATGCAAATCAGACCATAGGTGGTCTTTGACATCTAACTTTTTCCATTCAACTATGTTTCTGACTTCATCCACACTGTAGCAGGTGTCAGGACTCCATTCCTTTTTACAGCTGAATAATGTTCCATTGTCTGCCTGTGCCACAGTCCATTTATCCATCCACCAGCCGATGGACACTGGGCATGGTCTGCCTTTTGGCTATTGTGAATAGCACTGCAGGAACATTTGTGGACAGTTTTTTGTCTGAACCTCTGTTTTCAACTCTTTGGGGTGTGCACCCAGGAGGGGGATTGCTGGGTCACTTGGTAAGTCTGTGTGCACCTTTGGGAGGCATCAGCAAGCCTCCCTCCACAGCAGCTACACACCTTACACTCCTACCCGCAGTGTGCAAGCTTTCTGGTTTCTCCACATCCTCGCCAGCACTTGCTTTTTCCACTTTGTGAGAGTTTGGGGGATTTTTGTGGCCGACCTGGTAGACGCCTAAGAGTAGATGTCCAGCAGCTCAGACGCTGTGGGACAAGCCAGGGAATGTTCCAACACTGAGTTTTTATAAACTACAGAATATTATCTACCTTGGAGGAAGGACAGCTGCAATGAACAAGTCCTGTGCATAACAACATGCAACGCAGGGGGTGTCTTTCCTTGGCCCCGAGCCCACCTCCAGGGGCTGGATCACCCAGGACTCCACATGTTCACTGTGGCGAAGGGTCAGGGGTTTTTCCTTCATTTAGTGTAAAAGACAATAAAAATGAATCTCTAGAACTTGCATTCTGTTTGGGGGCAGGGGGAGCAGAAAATGGTTCTCCGATTGGGGGCAAAAACACCTCACTCTTTTGCGTGACTCACAAATATACCTAGATACCAAAACAGATACGCGATTATCTATAATCGCGTAGAATTTCACGGGAGAAGGGGTTAAGTAGAAGAAAAATACCAAAAAGTACGGGACAATCATAAAAAAAATATAGAGAGAAACAATAACATTTTTAAAAAGACACACCAATTACAAGTCCTGATTTTTTAGTGTCAGATTCGGCAGACAAGGGACATCCTACATGCCCTCTCCTGGTTTCTTTGCTCATCCAGAACACCTAGTGAGCAGGTCCCAGCCCATAGTCCACAGCTCAGTAATGCTTTGTAATGCATCACTGCTTTGGATCTGGAACCATCTTAAGTCTCCGTGTATTTATCCACTTGATTGCGTTCTGTCTCCTCCGTGAATGTAAGCTTCAGCCCCTTACGCCACATCCACAACCGTGCCTGACACCGTGATCCATTTCAGTAGGAACTGTATTGTTGATTATTTAAGTAACCTCTGCATCCAGCATGGGACTCGAACTAATGACTGTGAGATCAAGAGTCACAGCCTCTTCCAACTGAGCCAGCTGGGTGCCCCCAGAACTGTATTGTTGAATACATGGATGGATATCCATTTGAAAATCGTATCGCTGAGATGGTGATTCTGGTCTGCAAATGCGTCAGGGGTCCAAGCTCCTTACATCTTCTTGATGCTCAGCCGTGTGATCCCAGATGACCCTATTTTGCAGGCCCTACCCCTGCCCTGTAAGGGCATACTCAGGAAATTGTACACATTAATTTATTACCCTCCCCTTGACTAGAACTCATCACATGGCCACACCCACCACACTGGGAAAAGTAGTGTATATCAGGCACGTGCCCAGCTTAAAAGCAGAGACACTATTGACATGAGACAGGAGGGGTGAATGGATATTGGGGGTGGCCCTAGCAGGACTGCGCCATCATTTTAGGAAAGGATGTTTTCCATATCTCACCCTTGCCTTCCCCAATCCTCCCGTGGGCACTCCACCAGCCAGATGGAGGCAAGAAGTCAGTGTTTAACATTCCAGCTCAAGATTGTTCATTTGGAAAACCCACATATTATGGCACAAGATTTCTGGGGCCACATGCCTCCACCCTCCTGGGTCTTCAGGCAGGGGATGGCTGTCTCCCCCTGCAGGGACTCTGGGAATGCCCTCCGCACACCACAGTTTGTTTGTGGTTGCAAACAAACAAAAGGCTGTTTGGGGGAAAGAATACCAAGGGGCCAGACTGTGACCTGTTTGTTTTCAAACCTGCTCAATGTTTGTCATTCAGAAGATGGATGCAAAAGAAAAGAGAAATCAGAACAGAAAATACTGCCGCCAGGGCTCTTCCTAGGGCAGTGTGTTTCTAAGCTTTAGCAGGTAGGGTCACCATGGTAACCGTGGCCCCAAAAATGATTTAGAATGGAATAGGCTGGCCTAGACCTTCTGCGGATGTGTCTGAACAGGCCATTGAGGACAGAAAGGGATCTCAGCGTGCCACGCTATTGTGGACAAATTCTGTGGGTTCTGGTCCTTGGACCAGGTGTCATGGACACGCCGAGGTGTGGCCATGTTCCTGGTCTTCCTCTCTTCAGCTGGCTGACTCTAACCCAACCTTCAGAGATTAGTGTAGGTGTCACTTCTCCAGGGAAAGCTTCCCTGGCCCCTCTACTCCCTGGCAGGCATTACAGAACCCGTCCCGGGGCCCAGCACAGAATCCTTCTCACCCCTGGGTATGGGAAGAGTTTATTTTGCAGATTTCACTTTGGAGCCATTTCAGTATTTTAGGTAATTACAAAACACATCTGAAAACTCCTCAAAGTTGATAGCAAACTTTTATAGACCTAACTGCATATTGAGTTGTTTGGCATAGCCATACAGAAAGGAGACTTAATTTACCCTTATTTTTACTTTTTTCTTTCTCCCTCCTGATGTTCCAAGAGTCCTTTTTAAAATTTTCTGCCTGGGGGCACCTGGGTGGTTCAGTAGGTTAAAGCCTCTGCCTTGGCTCAGGTCGTGATCTCAGGGTCCTGAGATTGAGTCTCCAGGGACCTGGGATCAAGCCCCACATCAGACTCTCAGCAGGGAGCCTGCTTCCTTCTCTCTCTCTGTCTGCCTCTCTGCCTACTTGTGATCTCTGCCTGTCAAATAAGTAAATAAATTCTTTAAAAAAAAAATTTTCCTGCCTGTTCCAAGAACTTCCTGTACTCACCTTCTCAGAGTATGTCTGCTGTGACAGATTTTCTTAGTTTTCCTTCATTTAAGAATGTCTTGATTTTCCCTTTTCCCCTAAAGGATATTTTCTCTGGATGTAGGATTCTGGGTTGAGAAATGTATCACTTCCTTCTGGCCAACAAAAATCAACAAGCTCATTCTAAAGTTGATATGTAAATGCTAAGTTTATACATAGAAGCCAAAACAATCTTGAAAAAGAAGAACAAGGGGCGCCTGGATGGCTCAGTGGGCTAAGGCTCTGCCTTTAGCTTGGGTCATGATCCCGGGGTCCTGGGATCGAGCCCTGTATCGGGCTCTCTGCTCAGCAAGGAGCCTGCCTCCCCCTCTCTCTCTGCCTGCCTCTCTGCCTGCTTGTGATCTCTGTCTGTCAAATAAATAAATAAAATCTTTAAAAAAGAAAAAGAAGAACAAAAGGAGAACTTATGCTATCTGATTTCAGAACTTACTATAAAGCTGCAGTAACCAGGTCGGGATGGAATTGGTATAGGCTAGATACATGGGTGGAACAGGGTCCAGAAATAAACCCTCACATTAACTGTCAACTAATTCTTGGCAAAGTAATGTAATTACTTTGTAATTACTTGTCAAGTAATTCAGTGAGGAAAAGGGTAAACTTTTTACAGCAGTGCTGGAACAACCAGATAGCCATATGCAAAAGATTCATTTAGACCCCCACCTCACACCACACACACAGAATTAACTTACAATAGATCATAGAGCTAGAACTGTAAAATTTCTAGAAGAAAACATGGGAAATAATCTCACCTTGGATTAACCAGTAAAAGCAGAATCCATAAGGAGGATATTGATTTAAAAAAAAGAGAGAGAGAGAGAGAGAGAGAGAGAGAGCGCTGCTGCTCTTCAAAAGACACCACAAAGAAAATGAAAGAACAAGCTATAGACTTGGAGGTGATATCAGATACACACCATGTACCTGATAAAGGACTATGTCCAGAGCATATAAGAAATTCTTACAACAAAATTTTAAGAGGACATACCTTTTTTTTTTAATGGGCAGAAGATTTGAATAGATCTTCATCTAAAAAGATACATGAGGGCACCTGGGTGGCTCAGTGGGTTAAAGCCTCTGCCTTCGGCTCAGGTCATGATCCCAGGGTCCTGGGATCGAGCCCCACATTGGACTCTCTGCTCAGTGGGGAGCCTGCTTCCCTTCCTCCCTCTGCCTGCCTCTGTCTACTTGTAATCTCTGTCTGTCAAATAAATAAATAAAATCTTTTAAAAAAAATAAAAATAATTTAAAAAAATAAAAAGATACATGAATGGCTGATAAGCACATGAAAAGATGCCCAACATGGTTAATCGTTGGACAAACACTACCTAAAACCACACAGAAATACCACTGCATCCCTACTGGAATGGCTATGATCAAAAAGACCAAAAATACCAAGTGCTGAAGAAAACGGAAGTCTCATACACTGCTAGTAGGTTTGTGAAATGGTACAGCCACTCAGAAGACACTTTGACTGTGTCTTTAAAAAGGAAAACATACTCTTGCCACATGATTTCACACTCCTACTCCCTGGGATGTGCCCAAGGGGAATGAAAATATATATCCACACAAGGACTCATAGGAAATGTTTAGAGCCCCTTTATCTGGAATAGCCCCAAGTTGGATGCGGTGCATCCCCATACTCGGTACAATTCAGCAATGAGAAGCAATGAACTGCTGGTCCAGGGATGGGCTTCTGCAGCCTTATGCGGAAGGAGGAGGGCAGATACAAGTACATCTCTCCTGATCCCCCTTCTGTGAAATTTCTAGAAAAGGCGAAACTCCAGAATCAGCAGTGGCTTAGCTGCCTGATGCTGGGGGAGTGGTTGGGGGTGACTGCAGAGAGGCACAAGGGAACTTCGGGGGAGATGGAAATGTTCTGAAACCGCACTGTGGTAACGGGCACACAATTATACGGATTTACTTTAAAAAATCATCCAACTGACCCCAGTGGAGGAATTGTATAGTATATAAGTTATAACCCCCAACAGAACAGTTTATAAAGCAGCAGCAACAGCAGCACAGAGAGGTGTTGAAAACTCAAGTCAGACTGCCAGGTTCCCGCCCCAGCAGCTGTCACTTACTCTCTGTGCTCCCTTGGGCACGTCGCTTAACTTTTCTGGGTCTCAGTTTGTCCAGGAAGAGCTCAGAACGGCACCTGAAACACACAAGTTCACCACGGCTCTTCCTGCAGCCGCACTCTTCCCTCCCTGGGCTCCTGCCTCTCTCTCCTGCCAAGCGAATTCTTGCTTAGGATCTGTGCACTCAGTAGGCGTGAACACTCCTTTCCCAGGCTATGTCCATCGCTGGCACGTGTCCACTCCGGTGTCACCTCGGAGAGGCCTTCCCTGACCACCCAGTCTTCAGTGACACCCTGTGCACCACTCACTCATTCATTCAGTAAATCGCATTTTCTAGTACTAATAATAAAGTAACATTTTTACTCCCATTTTACAGATGGGGCAACTGAGGCTCAGAGGGCAAAAGTCCTTTTGTGCATGTATTTAGTTCACCACCATTCAGTTTACTCATTTACCACCTCGCACCCCTTAGAATGGTCACTGTCAAAAAAAGAAGGAAAAGGAAGGGAGGGAGGAAGAGTTGACCAGGATGTGGAGAATTTGGATCCCTGTGCACTGCTGGTGGGAAGCTAAAATGATGGAATGCTGGAAACAACAGTAAGTGGTTCCTCAAAAAATTAAAAAGCAAATGATTATATCCAGTAATTCTACTTCTGGGTATCTACCCAAAAAGGCTTGAAAGCAGGGTCTAAAAGAACCATTGGGATCCCCATATTCATAGCAGCATTATTCACGATAGCACAATGGACGCAATCCAAGTGTCCACCGGCCGACAAATGAATAAACAAAATGTGGCATATGGTCCTAACTAGGGTGCGCTGCTCAGTGGGTTAAGCCTCTGCCTTCAGCTCAGGTCATGACCCCACGGTCCTGGGATGGAGCCTGGCATCGGGCTCTCTGCACCACTACGCCTGCTCTTCCTCTCTCTCTCTCTCTCTCTCTCTGTGTCAAATAAATAAATAAAATCTTTTTTTTTTTAATATAGTATATGGGGGCTCCTGCTGGCTCAGTGGGTTAAGCCTCTGCCTTCAGCTCAGGTCATGATCTCAGGGTCCTGGGATCGAGCCCCACATTGGGCTCTCTGCTCAGCGGGGAGCCTGCTTCCTCCTCTCTCTCTGCCTGCCTCTCTGCCTACTTGTGATCTCTCTCTCTCTCTGGCAAATGAATAAATAAAATCTTTGTAAAAATTTTTTTTTAATTTTAAATGTCGTGTATGGTACAATGGAATGTTATGCTGGCATCTGCAGCAATATGGACAAAACTCGAAGACGTGATGCTAAATGAAATAAGCCAATCACAAGAGGACAAGTACTACGTGATTCCGCTTATGCGCAGCTCCTAGAATAGTCCCATTCGTAGAGAAAGTAGAATGGTAGAGGCCCGGGGCGGAGGGAGGGGAGGAATGGGGAGTTATTATTTAATGGGGACACAATACAGTTTTGCAAGATGAAAAGAATTCTGGGTATGGAAGGTGGAGACGGTCATACAACACCACCAATGTACCGAATGTCACTCAACTGTGTGGTTGGAAATAGTTAAACCAGTTAGTTTTATGTCATGGACGCTTACCACAATTATTTTAAAGATGTTATTTATTTATTTAAGAGAGAGACAGCACAAGCAGGGCAGAGAGGGAGAAGCAGACTCCCAGCTGAGCAGGGAGCCCAATGTCGGGCTCGATCCCAGGGCTCTAGGATCATGACCTGAGCCAAAGGCGGACACTTAACCGACGGAGCCACCCAGGCGCCCCGGCGTCCCACAATTTTTTTAAATAAATATTTTTGAAATGTTAACTCTTGAGAACCAGAATCTTTATGGCATACACGATCTCATTTATTGCTCACCACAACCCTTTGATGGCAGAGTTACTTATTTTATTTCGTGAATTGACAGAACTGAGCAGCAGAGAGATTTGGTAACCTGCCAAGGTCACAGGTTTCATCCCAGGTTGTCAGCCCTCAAAGATCCCACCTGTCTGCCGCATCTTTCTCCTCCACGTCCCTCTCTGACTGTAAGAAACCTCACCTGTACCCGTCCCTCCTTCCTGCAGGCACGGCGGGGATCTACCAAGGAGCAAATGGCCTGACCAATGCAGCCGGATTCGGAAGTGTGCACCAGGTAGACGTCGCTCCCTGCCACTTGTATTCCACTTCCTTAAATAGCCCCCTTAAATAAGGGCACCCCGAGAGTCCACTCCCACCCAAGCCCCCCACCAGAAATGCAGTCTCTGATGCCCGGGATTTAGTGACCACAGGAGTCAGATCATGCACAAAAAGACCATCAGAAAGATACAGGGTAGGGGCAGAGAAATTGGAATTACTAGCAGGTTTCCAAGATGACACAAGCGATATTATATATAACATCTTGCCTGAGCCCGAAATGCCCGTGTCTGTTGAATCTAGCATGTACGAAATGCAAATGCTTGTGCTCTCTTGACCTTCTCAAGCGTGAGGCTCCATCATCTTCACCTCTGCGTTCCAGGGCCAAGTGCCCAGCGCACAGTAGGGGTTTTATAAATGCTTGTTCAATCACACCAGGTCAACCCTGTAAAGATGAACACTGGCCAATAGTTTGTCTTGTTTTCCACTTAGTAAATTAAGAATGAGAGGGGGAACTCTGTCCTATTTGTGCATCTCTTCTATTAAGTCTAAAATTATTTCAAAACAAAACTATTTCAAAACAGTTACTTCAAACATGCTTTCAGGCTGGCATTAAAACAAAATTACCACAAACTAGTTGGGCTTTATGGAATATTTAACGTTTAAATAGGAGGAATGCACTATGTCTTCTTCAATGAGCTAAAGAATCTAAATGATTCAAACCTTGGAAGATTGGGAGATAGTTTCTGTAGTTCTGTATTATTCTGAGTATACTATGTACATGGATAAAATACTCGTAAATACAACAGTCCTTTTTAGTGTGTGGTTCTTCACTCTGGGTGTCTGCCCATTTCACCAAGAGGAGCTTGTCAAATGCCACCTCCAGAAATTCCAATTTTGTAGAGCTGGGGTGGGGGTCCAGGAAGCTGAACTTCCCATGAGTTTTCATAGGGTTTGAGAAGCATTGGTTTATGGTGGTTCGGGGGCAGAATATTGGAGAGGTAGGGCTGAGGGTCGTGGGGGGAAGGGAGAGAAAAAATGAAACAAGATGGGATCAGGAGGGAGACAAACCATAAGAGACTCTTAATCTCACGAAGCAAACTGAGGGTTGCTGGGGGGAGGGGAAGTAGGGATAGGGTGAGTTGGGTGATGGAGGTCGGGGTGGGTGTGTGATACGGTGAGTGCCGTGAAGTGTGTAAACCTGGTGATTCACAGACCTGCACCCCTGGGCAAATAATACATTATATGTTATATAAATAAAAAGAATAAGTAAAAAAAAGAATATTTGAAACAATGACTACTGTGGGAGACTTGGAATATCAGGCTGGGTTAAGCAAAACTTGGTCAAAAGGGGATTGGCATTCTTTGATTTGATCTCTAAGATTTCCTCATAGAAGATTCTGGATCCCTAATGCTGTATAGGTGCTACTGTATTTGTACCTCCCATGAACTTAAAATGTCACCCAGTCTCCTGGGTAATGTGGTCCTTATAGTATGTGTATGTGTTTATAGTATGTGTATAGTATGTCCTCTAGTGTATGTGGTCCTTATAACTCATTCATTGGTTCATTGATTTAACTAGTATTTATTGAGTTCCCCTCCATGCCTGGCACTGTTCCAGGTGCTAGGGATATAACAGCAGTCAAGGCAGACACCGACAGAGCCACACCCACATCCCTCAGGGTGCACCTGCTGGGGATTCCCTAGGACCAGAGCACAGGGCAGGAGGGAAGTGCCAGGGAATGAAGACCGCTGACCGCTGAGAGCAGCTCTCAAACAAAGCCTAGCTGGAGACGGTGGATGGACATCCCAGCTCCCTTGCCCCTGGAAAAGATCGTCCTGAGGGTGTTTTATTCCATCGCAGTGTTTCCCAGGGGACTTCCTTCCAGTTCCCACTTAAAAGCCCCCAGACTGGCTGCTTTTTTACTTCGTCCCTTCCCTGTCACACCTCCCCATCCCCCAACTGGGGTCTCTTTCGCCTCCCAAATACTTGCACTTGCCTCCTTGTCTCTGAGTCTGCATCTGGGCAAGTCCCTGCCCTCATGGAGCTTTTGTTCTAGTGGGAGGGATGGAACAGACCCAGGAGACCCACCCATGAGGCCTCTCACCGCTGTCAGCCTGTGACTGGGCCGACAGAAGGTTCAAACAGGCTTCTTCACTAAAAACTCCGTGTGTTTCCCTTTCTAGGACTATCCTTCCTATCCTGGCTTCCCCCAGGGCCAGTATTCCCAGTATTACAGCTCGTCCTACAGCCCTCCTTACGTCCCGGCCAGCAGCATCTGCCCTTCTCCCCTCTCCACTTCCACCTACGTCCTCCAGGAGGCATCTCACAGCGTCCCCAGCCAGAGTTCTGAGTTGCTTGGCGGTAAGTGTAGTCGCTGTCTCGTGGTTATTATTGGCTATGATCTGAGCTCTCCTAGGAAGGGTGGACCAGACATGGGTCCCAGGTGTAACGAACCAGTCACCCAAGAGCTAAATCCAAGCCTCGGATATATTTGGTTGACCTCTCTCTATGTGTGTGTCTTTAATTGTACCCATGTTTAAATTTTTTAACTAAAAATTCTCATTTCTACTTTGCCTTGAGAGTAGATCTGGTCTTCTCTCAAAAGCAAATCTGTATCTGGTCCCTTAGGTCTCCCTTCCTAAGTGACAACATTTGGCTGGCTGAGTAATGTCTGTCCCATTCAGACAGGGCACATGTGATTCCACATCTGGCCAATGTACATCAAGTTCATTACCCACATGGCCCATGCGGGCACTGGAGTTGGTGAGCCCTAGTCCTCAAGGAAGGGAAACTAGTATTTGTTGCCCATCTGCGATGTGCCAAGCATATATCTTGCGGTCTTCTCATTTTACTTATTTGTGTATTGGTTCCACAAATATTTATAAAGCACCTGCTGATTTCCAGGCACTCTTTAGTTTAAGAAATAAAATATAGTGCAACATCGACTTGATTCTTACAGACAGGAATTAAATAATCACATAAATAATTACAGATGATGATAAGGAAAGTCACAATCCTCACAAAAACTGGCTTTTAGGTACTTTCTCTTTTCCAGATAAGAACAATGAAGATCAGAGTAATAAGTAATTTGCTAGTAATTGGTGGAACTGGGATTTGAACCCATGCCTATTGGGCTTCATAACCAGTGCTCCTGGATATTCAATAGCCACACATAGCTCAGATTATGTTATCTAAAACCCATTTCAGAACAGAAGGGCGGGAGCATCAAACCTTGGTTCTCTCACTGAGAATTCTAGAATCTTTTAAAAAGACCTCATGTGTATGTTTTCAATAGCACAACAGCTTTAGAAATCCCTTCTTTTGGGGTGCCCGGGTGGCTCAGTCAGTTAAACATTTGTCTTTGGCCCAGGTCATGATCCCAGGGTCCTGGGATCAAACCCTGTGTCAGGCTCCCTGCTCAGTGGGGAGTCTACTTCTCCTTCTCCCCTGCCACCCCCTGCTTCTGCGCACATGTGCCCCTTTTCTCTCTCTCAAATAAATAAATAAAATCTTTTTTAAAAAGAGGAATCCCTTTTATTGGTCAGGACTTTTTAACTTCAAAAGATAGAAGATGCAACTCAAAAGTTCAAGCAAAAAATTGATTTTTTTAAGATTGATTTGTTCATTTTAGAGAGAGGGTGCACACATGAGCGTGGGAAGGGTAAAGAGAGAGAGAATCTCAAGCAGACTCCCACTGAGACGGACACAGGGCTCAATTTTACCACCACGAAATCACGACCTGAGCCAAAACCAACAATCAGACGCTCAACCAACTGAGCCACCCAGGTGTCCCCCAAAAAGGAATTTTTAAACATACGTAATCAAGAAGTATAGGGATTCCAACCTGGGTCCAGGGGTTCAGATGATAATTTGGGGCTTCGGTCTATTTATTTCCTCTGGCTCTTCATTTTCCTGGGTTCATTTCACTCTCAAACAGGTTCTCCCATTATGGTGGCAAAGATAATCACTGGCTGCTCCAGGATTCAGACCTGCCTGCTTATCTACCCCTTAGAGAGATTTCCTCCTTCCTAACAGCCCCTGGAGAGGTCCCAGGCATGCTTCTGTTGGCCCAGCTTCGGTCCCATACCTGTCCTCACACCAGTCTCTGTGGCTGTGGATAGAATGCTGGGATGAGACAGCAGACCTGGGTCTCATGCCCATAGCAGGAGCTAGAGTTGGGTCATCGTCACCCAACCCCTACCCAGGGGAAGACAAAAGAGACAGTGGGTGGGCCAAAGAAACAAGTATCCACAACCCGTGATTAGGGGTTGGAGCAACATACAGGAGCATCCGTATGTCCCGACCCCTGGGTGATGTACATCCCTGTGCAACTAACTCAGAGCCAGTGGGTTCATTCATCCAGTGTGCAAACTCTCGGAGAGCTGCTATGCACAGATCTTCTATGAGATGGTTTAGGCTTATCATTAAATGACATGACAGCAATAAATTAGAATGCCCACATGTAAAGTAGATATCATTGCATTTTGTTCTCTTTCCTTTTCAGTGGGTTTTTCAGAATCCATGGATATTCTGGGGCTTGTAGAAGCTAAGCCAACATGACAGTATGTGGCCATTCCTTCAACAAATACTGGTTGATGGTTAGGAAAAGAACAGTAGTGGAGACTAACTTCTTTTGTTCCTGAGGTTGTTGGCACATCGCTGGGGACAAGTTAAGTGTCCTTGGTTTGGTGACAAATGGAGATAACATGGCCAGGCATTTTTAAGTCAGTTTTGTTTAAATAGGCTCCACGTCCAAAGTGGAGACCAGTGCAGGGCTCGAACTCATGACCCTGAGATCAAGACTTGAGCTGAGATCAAGAGTCAGATGCTTGACTGACTGAGCCATGCAGATTCCTTTTTAAACCAGTTTTTAAGGAAGTTTAGGGCTTATGCATTGATTTCCATCATTGTGATTTCAATACAGTATTTAATGAATTCATAGTGCCTAGGTAACAACTTCTAAATTGCTTTCTTTGAAGGGTACGAAGTTTAAAAAACTTTTCTTGGTCATGGTACTAAATTATCTTTGACCATCCTGGTTTTCAGAGTGGGGCCACTCCAACTGGCTTCAGAGAGGAGATATAAGCAGGAAATCCTTAAGTGGATGCCACCTTCTATGTATAATTTGGAACTGGATCCCCAAGACTTACTTCCCAAGACTTTGGGCTATGTGGAAAGGTTATCTTTGTTCTCCATCAAGAGCAAACATGAAGGTTCATTGTATCTCCTTGAAATTTTTCTTTATTATGTGCCCCTGTTCTTCATTTATCCCTTGGTCTAAGGTTCAACAATAAGTGGTTGAGATGGTTTTTACTGTGTGTCTAACAAGTTCAAATAAAATCTAATGACATAAATAGTTGTCAGCTGTAACTAAGGTCTCTCGCCTCTTTTCCCCAGTGTCTATTATAAACGAAGGGCACATAAGCAAGCACATGTGCACATGCGTACACACGCGCACACACACACATGCATGCACTCTCTGAAAATTTCCCATAAAAACTCCACTTTTGAAATTCTCCAGGATCTCCTTGAGTGGTTGGTTTCAAATTCCAGAGCCCCAAGAGGTTTATACATTACCAATAGATGGTGTTCCCTCTCTGCACGGCCTGGATACAGTATCCTGATTCCTTCTCCACCCCGGCTCCCAGCCCAGCCTGCATCGATATGCATTAACAATTATATGAAGTCCCAACAATTTACAGATGATTGCAGGGCAATTCGCTGAGGTGGAGGGCAAAATCTGAACATACAATGTTACTCAAGAGAAAAAACAAATTAGTAGTGGTTGCTTAAGAGCTCTTTTCAGACTTTTCAGTATGATGCAGATTATCTAAAAAGATAATTGGATAGACTTTGGAGCTCCTGATTCTCATGCCTTTGGATTCTAGGACTTATACCGGTAGGTCCTGCAGACCTATACCGGGGGTCCTCCAGACTCCCCCTACCCAGTTGTCAGGCCTTCAGCATCAGACTAAATTATACCATTGGCCTTCTTGGTTTTCCAGCTTGTGAACACCAGATTGTTGGACTTCCTGACTTCTTTTTTTTTTTTTTTTAAGATTTTATTTATTTCTTTGACACAGAGAGAGAGATCACAAGTAGGCAGAAAGGCAGGCATGGGGGGGAAGCAGGTTCCCTGCTAAGCAGAGAGCCTGATGCGGGACCTTGATCCCAGGACCCTGGGACCATGTCCTGAGCTGAGGGCAGAGGCTTAACCCACTGAGCCACCCAGGTGCCCCAACTTCCTGACTTCTATAATTGCATGAGCTAATTCCTATAATATATATATATATATAGGTGCCTGGGTGGCTCAGTGGGTTAAAGCCTCTGCCTTCAGCTCAGGTCATGATCTCAGCATCCTGGGATCGAGCCCCACATCATCGGGTTCCCTGCTCAGCAGGGAGCCTGCTTCCTCCTCTCTCTCTGCCTGCCTCTCTGCCTACTTGTGATCTCTGTCTGTCAAATAAATAAATAAAATCTTTAAAAATATATATATATAAATATATTATACACACACACACACACACACACACACACACACACACATATATATATATATAAAACATGCATCCTATTGGTTCTTTTCTTGGGAGAATCCTGATTAATATACCATGAGTCAAAGAAATAAACAAAAGAAAATGTAAAAGTATTCTGAATTTAAAAATTAAAACATGATATGTCAAAAATTTGTAGAATGTCACAAAAACAGTACATAAAGGGGAAATTTATAGTACAAATGCCTATGTTAAAAAAGAAGAAAAATTGCAAGCCAAACACCTCATCTTTCCCCTTAAGAAACTAGAAAAAGAATGGGACGCCTGGGTGGCTCAGTTGGTTAAGCGGCTGCCTTCGGCTCAGGTCATGATCCCAGCGTCCTGGGATCGAGTCCCACATCGGGCTCCTTGCTCAGCAGGGAGCCTGCTTCTCCCTCTGCCTCTGCCTGCCATTCTGTCTGCCTGTGCTTGCTCTCTCCCCCTCTCTCTCTCTCTGATAAATAAATAAAATCTTTTAAAAAAAAAAGAAACTAGAAAAAGAAGATCAAATTACATTCAAAATAAGAAGAAGGGAAACAAAGATCAGAGTGGAAATCAATGAAAACTGAAAGAAGAAAAAAGAGAGACAAAATCAATGAAACCAAAAGCTGATTCTTTGAGAAGATAAAGCTGATAAAACTTTAGATAGGCTGATACAGAAAAAAGAGAGAAGATATAAATAACCAATAACATGAGAGTGGTAGCATCACTATAGACCCTACAGATATTTAAAGACAATAATGCAGTTTTGTGAACAACATCATACCAATAAATTTAATAACTTAGATGAAAGGGACAAAGTCCTTATAGGACAAAAACTTCCAAAACTCCCTCTAGAAGAAATAGCTGACCTATACAGGTCTATATCTTTAATAAGCCTACATCTATTAAATTAATTGAATTTTTTGTTAGAAATCTTCCCACGAAATCAACAGGCCCTGATGGCCTCACGGATTAAGACTACTAAACATTTAAGTAAAATCTGTCAATTCTACAAACATTTTTAAGAAAATTGAAGAGGAAAGAATACTTCTCAACTCATTCTATGCTGCCAGCATGACCCTGATGCCAAAACTAGATAAAAACGTTATAAGAAAAGGAAACTAGTGGTATGTGGGTGGCTCAGTCATTTAAGCATCTGCCTTCAGCTCAGGTCATGGGCCTGGAGTCCCAGGATCAATCCCGGCATTAGGGTCCCCACTCAGCCGGGAGTCTGCTTCTCCCTCTTACCCTCCCCTGTCTCATGCACTCTCTCTCTCTCAAATAAATAAATTTTTTAAAAAAGGAAACTATAGACCAATATCCCTGATAAATGTAGATACAAAATTTCTAAACAAAATGTTAGCAAATAAAATCCAGCAATATATGAAAGAAGAATAATACATTATGTCCAAGTGGGATTTGTCCCAAAGATTCAAAGTTGGTTTAAAATTTGAAAATCAATATAATTTGCCATAATTAATTAACTATTAACTAGAAAGAAAAAAAGTTAATCAAAATAGATGCAAAGAAAGCATTTAACAAAATTCATCATCTGTTCCTGATAAAAATTCCAAATTAGGAATAGAAGGGCACACTTTATTAGAAAAAGACATGCTATGGACTGAATATGTGTATTCCCCTTCAGATTCATATGTTGAAGTCCTAATCCCCGAAGTGATGGTATTTGGAGATGGAATCTCTGAGAAGTAACTAGCTAATGAGGGTGGAGCCCTCATGTATGGGGTTAGTGTCATTATAAGAAGAGACATGAGAGATAATATCTCTCTCTCTCTCTCCACCATGTGTAGATATAACAAGAAGGCATCCATCTGAAAACCAGGAAGAAGATTCTGACTAGGAATAAAATTGGCCAGTGCCCTGATCTTGGACTTCCCAGCCTCCAGAAATTTGGGAAATAAATCTTTGCTGTTTAAGCCACCCAGTCTGTGACATTTTTGTCATAGAAGCCCAAGATGACCAAAAAAGGATAGCTGCAAAAAACCTACAGCTACTCCCCAAGATCAGAAGCAAGACAAAGATGTCTACTCTTACAAATTATAGTCACCATTGTACTGGAGATTCTAGCCAGTGCAATAAGGCAAGAAAAATAAATTAAGTTCTCCGTATTGGAAAAGAAGCAAAACTTTATAAAGGGAAAAGAAATAAAATGATACAGTCACATATGTAGAAAATTAATAGAATTTATTAAAAAGCTAAAACTAAAAAATGAGTTTAGCAATGTTTCAGGGTACTAGGTGAATATATAAAAATCAACTGTATTTCTATGTAGTAACAACAAGCAATAGGAAATAGGACAGATTTGTTTTTTAAAGAGTTATTTATTTATTTAAGAGAAAGCATGGGGGAGGGGCAGAGGGAGAGAGAAACTTAAGCAAACTCTGTGCTAAGCACGTATCTGTCTGTGAAGGTTGATCTCCAGACTGTAAGACCATGACCTGAGCCAAAACCAAGAGTTGGACACCTAATTGACTATACATCCCAGGAACCTGAAAATAAGATAGTTTTAAAGGCCATTTATAGTACTATCAAAAAATATTGGGACACCTGGGTGGCTCAGTGGGTTAAAGCCTCTGCCTTTGGCTCAGGTCATGATCCCAGAGTCCTGGGATCGAGCCCCGCATCGGGCTCTCTGCTCAGCAGGGAGCCTGCTTCCTCCTCTCTCTCTGCCTGCCTCTCTGCCTACTTGTGATCTCTGTCTGTCAAATAAATAAATAAAACTCTTTACCAAAAAAAAAATATTGAATACTTTCATTTCAATGCTATTTCACTTTATTTCATTTCATATTCAGTGCTATTGAATAAATCTAACAAAAGATGTACAAGAGGTATACATTTAAAACTACAGAGCAGTACTGAAAGAAGAGAAGACTTCAGTAAAAGTAAAGGGCTCACAGCTCAGAGGACTTAATACTATTAAGGTATCAGTTCTCTGGGATGCCTGGGGCGCTCAGTCATTAAGCATCTGCTTTCAGCTCAGGTCATGATCCCAGGGTCCTGGGATCGAGCCCTGCATTGGGCTCCCTGCTCAGCAGAAAGTCTGCTTCTCCCTCTCCCACTTCCCCTGCTTGTGTTACCTCTCTCGCCATGTCTCTGTCTGTTGAATAAATAATAAAAATCTTTTTTAAAAAAGATATCAGTTCTCTACTAATTGATCTATGTATTTAACATAGTCTCTGTCAACATCCCACTCTTTCTGTAGAGATTGGCAAGCTGATTCTGAACTTCATAGGGAAAAACAAAGGACTTAGAATAGTCTCAGTAGGTCTGATACAGAAAAACAAAGTTGGAAGGCTAACACAACCTGATTTTAAGACTTACTACAGAGCCACAGTAATCATGGCAAAATGGGAGACAAGACAATCATGGCATAAAGATAGACAAGTAGATCAAGGTACCAGAATAAAGAATGCAGAAATAAATGCACATGTATTCAGACAAGTGATTTTTTTTAAGATTTTATTTATTTATTTGACAGACAGAGAGCACAAGTAGGCAGAGAGGCAGGCAGGTGGGGTGGGGGAGGAGACTCCCTGCTGAGTAGAGAGCCCGATGCAGGGCTCGATCCCAGGACCCTGAGATCATGACCCAAGCCAAAGGAAGAGGCTTAACCCACTTAGCCACCCAGGTGCCCCAGACAAGTGATTTTTTATAAAATTTCAAGACAATTCAGTGGAGAAAGGATAGTCTTCTCAACAAAAGATTCTGGAACAACTAGATATCTCTATATTCAGAAAAACTGTACTTCAGTCCATATCTCACATGACATAAAAAAGTTAACATAGAATAGATCATAGACCTAAACATAAAACCAAAAAACTTCTAAGGAAAACAGGAGAAAATCTTTATGACTTTGGGCTAGGCAAAGAGTTCTCATATAAGACACCAAAACATCCAAAAAGAAAATAAATTATATAACTTGGCTTCACAAAATTTTAAAACAGTTGCTCTTTGAAAGACACTGTTAGGAGAATGAAAAGAGAAGACACCGTCTGGGGAAAAAAATAATTGCAAAGCATGTATCTGAGAAAGTATGTTGTATTAGAGTTCTCCACAGAAATCAGTAAGAGAGAGAGAGAGCAGGAGAGAGAGATTAAGAGGAGATTTATTGTAAGAAATGGCTCAGATCAGCAAGTCCCATAATCCACCTCCTGCAAGCCGGAGAACCAGGAAAGCCGGTAGTGCAATTTAGTCTGAGTCAGAAGGCCTGAGAACCAGGAGCTTCAATGTCGGAGGCAGGCAAGGATGGACATTTCCACTCAAGAAAGATAATTTGCACTTCCTCTGCCTTTTTGTTCTATGTGGGCCCTCAGTGGAATGGGTGACGCACCCAGAAATAATGCTTTACCCGCCCATCAACTTGACACAGAAGATTAACCATCACATGCATGTAATATATAAGGAATTCTCAAAATCCAAGACTAAGAAAACTAACAACTCAGTAGCGAAATGGGCAAAATTTTTGAGCAGACACTTTACCAAAGAAGACACAGGAGACATAGGGACAGAAAAAAAAATTTCTGATCATTAATTAAGATGCTGATCATTAGTTATTAGAGAAGTACAAATCAAATCCACAATGTGTACCTCTTAGAGGAACTGTAGTTGCGAAGACGGACCATACCAAAGGTTGGCAGGGATGTGGAGCAAACTAGAAGTCTCTTACCCCTCTGGTGGGAGTGTGAAATGTACCCTCTGGTACAACCACTTTGGAAAACCATTTAGCAGTCTCTTAAAAAGTCAAACATAGACTCACCACCTGACCTTTGTAATCACACTGGTGAAAAGAAGGCTTACATGCATATCAGGATCGATGCGTGAATGTTCACAGCAGCTTCATACCGTCCCAGAACTGGAATCAATCAGAATGTTCATCCACAGGTGAACAGACAGAGGATGCTATATCCATGAGACAGAATCGTGCTCAGCAACAGGAAGGAGTGGTCTGTCCATATACGTGACAACACGGATTGAATCACAAAAAAGTAATTCTGGCTGGAAGAAGCCAGGCAAAAAAAGAATACATACTGCCTTATTCCATTTATTTAAAAACTTTGGGGGCGCCTGGGTGGCTCAGTGGGTTAAGCCACTGCCTTCAGCTCAGGTCATGATCTCAGGGTCCTGGGATCGAGTCCCGCATCGGGCACTCTGCTCGGCAGGGAGTCTGCTTCCTCCTCTCTCTCTCTCTCTGCCTGCCTCTCTGCCTACTTGTGATCTCTGTCTGTCAAATAAATAAATAAAATCTTTAAAAAAAAAAAAAAAAAAAAACTTTGGGGGCGCCTGGGTGGCTCCGTGGGTTAAAGCCTCTGCCTTGGGCTCGGATCACGATCCCAGGGTCCTGGGATCGAGCCCCACATCGGGCTCTCTGCCTGCCTCTCTGCCTACTTGGGATCTCTGTCTGTCAAATAAATAAATAAAATCTTTTTAAAAAAAAAAAAACGAAACTCTTGAAAAAGCAAACTAATTTCTAATGAGAGAAAGTGTATCAGCGGTCACGTGGGGAGTGGGACTGGAGGAGGAGATCACAGAGGGTTTACAAGGAAACTCTTGGAAGTCATGTAAAAGTGTAAGGAGGGAGAAAGGGAAAGAGGGAAATGAGCCCAAAAAAGGTTTATGTAAATTGCTTTAGCCTGTGTACCTCTGACTGTGAACTTTGACTCCTGGCGCTTCGTTCTCAAGAATGTAAAAAGTTGGGGAAAGGGCTGCTTTCAGAGGTAGGAAGGGAAACTCTTTATTTTTTTAAGATTTTATTTATTTGAGAGAGAGAGAGCTTATGTGGGAGGGGGTGGGGAGGAGGGGCAGAAGGAGAGGGAGAAGCAGGCTCCCTGTTGAGCAGGGAGCCCCTACCTGTGGGAGGCTCAGTCCCAGGACCCTGAGATCAGAACCCGAGCCAAAGGCAGACATTCAGCCATGCAGACGCCTCAGGAGACTCAGTATATTGGCTTCCCCCACATCTTACGTAGACATTTCTTAGACGCCGGGTGTATCTCCCTTTTTAAATAATATTTTCCTGGGTTTTGAAGGGATCAACATGTTTTCTAAGCCCCCATAGCCTCAGAACTACCATATGAATCAGGATAAACCTTATCTACGACTCTTAAACATCTGTGAATTTCTCTACTGCCTCTTCCCCGCCGTCCAGAAGAAAGTCTTGGCAAGACAGATATTTGGGAATCTCTCATGCTGTGTCCTGAAAATGCTGGGGAGTTGGAGATGGCCCCGCAGTCCTGACAACGCAAAACCAAGCCTTTTCTTATTATGTCCTTAGTCTGCTAAGAAGTTTTAGAAATATTAAATAAACCAAGTTCAGTCCCTTGGGTTTTGGAGGGAAATCGTCCTTCCAGGGTAGGGAAGAAAATCAGTCCATTGCCAAGTAGTTTTAGACAAAAGCATTTCCCTCCTTATGATCCAAGAACTGGCAATTATGGAAGGAGAGATGAAGTCCTCAGGATGCATTTAGGAGCTAATCCCAGCAGTTGTAAAATGAGAGAGCCGGATGGGGTGCCCTCAGTGGTTCCGCGCCATCGTAGGCTTCTGTCACTCTGGCGACGGGGACTGGCCCAGACTTGGCTTCTGCCTCTAATATTAGTGTCCAGGGTAACACCAATGAATGTCATACTACTTCACAAGTTCAATAAAGACAATAGACTCTGATAAAAAGCCATGTATTTCAAACTTCCGTGCTTAAAAACACAGTACAGCGCGGATGCTGGCTTTGGGACCTAGGTCCCAGGAAGGTACTGCTCACTTAAGCAGGGTCATCAGTCAACTTCCTGAGGGAATGAGCAGGGCAGCCTCTCTGTGCCTTCTAGAAGCTCCAGCTCAGTGGAAGCCACAGGTGGCTGCGTTCTGCCCTGCTCCCTCTCACTGACGCCACATGTATGTGGGCCCGGCCAGAACTTAGTTCCGATTGTTTACTGACGCGTCCTCAGGGCCAGCCCTGTGCTTTTCATAGAGAACAGAACAAGCCACAGAAAGCAACACAGAGAATTCTCCCCGTATACCTCCCACTCACCCAAGCCGGGTGTCTCTTAAAGATAGAAAAGTTTGGGGGCACCTGGGTGGCTCAGTTGTTAAGCTGAGCCTTCAGCTCAGGTCATGATCCCAGGGTCCTAGGATCGAGCCCCGCATCGGGCTCCCTGCTCAGCAGGAAGTCTGCTTCTCCCTCTCCCACTCCCCCTGCTTGTGTTCCCTCTCTCACTGTGTCTCTCTCTGTCAAATAATAAATAAAATCTTTTAAAAAAAAAGAAAAGAAAAAAGTTTGCTGCCCTGCTCCTTTGAAATACTGATTTTCTTCCTTCTGTTTGTCTAGGCTTTGGGATATCGAGTTGCAAACATAAAACTCTGCTCCCTATCCCTACAGCTCCCCCAGCGGCCCACCCTCCCTGCCCTACATCTCCCCTCAGGTGTCCCCTTACCCGTGAGGCCCTCCCTGACTAGCTCCGGAGCAGTTAGTAACCTCCCAGCACTCCCCACCCACATCCCATTTGTAACACTGGTCCTTGCCTAGTCTCTTAGATACTCACTTGTTTGCCTAAGCCCCTCTCCTCCCTCTAGAAGTTAAGGTGTGTGAGAAGCAGGGCCTGGGACTATGCCTGCTCAGTGAGCCCTTGCTCCAGGAGGGAATGGTGATGAACAGGCAGCCGGAGGGACCATCCGGAGCAGTTCTGATCCCATGAGATCTTTGCCTTCTGTGCTGCCCCTGGGGCCTAGAACTGTGGACTTGGTTCCGGTCGGGAGATATTTTCCTGGGAGGAGACACTCAGCCGAGCTTCTGATATGTCCACACTTCTGTTTCCTGCACCAGGTGAATATAACACGCACAACGGACCCTCCACGCCGGCAAAAGAGGGAGACGTGGACCGGCCGCCCCGGGCCTCCGACGGGAAGCTCCGAGGCCGCTCCAAGCGGAGCAGCGACCCCTCCCCAGCAGGGGACAGTGAGATCGAGGTAACTCCAGACTGCCTCTCGGGCTTGGGGAGTGTAATCTCCACCTGTGGCCAGAACAGGAGTGGGGGGGGGGCGAGTTCTGTCCACGCACACAGGGGAGAATGGCCCTTTGTGTCCACAAAGCTCCATAGCAGAGGAAGGGATGCTTGATGGGAAGGGAGAGAATTCTGTTGGCCATGGGAAGCACTGTTGACAGACCAGGCTAGGGAGAGTGACCCTGGAGATAGCAAAGAAAGTAAAACACCGGTTCTCAAGCATAGGCGGTAGCAGATTCACCTGGAGGCCCGCGAAAACCCAGAGGGCTGGGCCCCAACCCAGAGTTTCCAATTTGATAGATTCAGGGGCTGGGTGGGGTGCTGAGAACTGCATTTCCACCAAGTTCCCAGAACATGCTGATGCCGCAGGGTTGAGGACCACACTTTGAGAGGCCCTGGTAAAGACACCAGTGGGCAGTGGGCTTTCCCAGCTGGGTTGGAGGGTTCCTAACCCTGGCTACCTATGAGTATCACCTGGGATGCTTTTTCAATTGCAGGTGCTCAGGCCCCCTAATTAAATACACATTTCAAGGGAGTTCTTGGGCACTAGCTCACAACCTGAGCTGCACCTTCAAATCTCCTGGGGAGCACTGAGAGCCTTCATTCTCAAGCTGCACCCCAGATCAGTGAAACCCAGTTCCTTGAGGAAGGGACAAAGGCATCAGCATTTTAAAACTCCCCAAGGGATTTCCATCGCGCAGCCCAGGCTGAGAGCGGCTGGTCTGAGGGATGTGCCGATCTTTATTGTAATAAAGCAAGTGTGGGATTATTGGTCAAGCACTGACATTTTCCCAAACAAAAAAGAACCACATGCGTGAGAGAAGGGGGATGGTTACTAGTGGGGACAGAGGCAAAACGGATGCTCCGGAAAACAGACCGAAGCAACCAATCGACATCTAGGGAGGAAAAATGGGCATCTTCGTGAGTTCATACATCTTCACCAAAGGCAGAAATACAGGAGGGCACATCTGTTGGCTTGAGTGCACTATGGGTATATGGGCAGTATCGGCAAAGTCTGGGTCCGTGCCAAGAGATCCAAAGGCGTATCCCATCTGTGTTCATAGCCCCGCACAAACTCACATGTGCTAAGAAATGTCATTTTCATCATCTCTTTAATTAAAGTTGATGTAATGTTGACTCTGAGTCCCCATCCCATCAGGGTGGTTAAGAAACCACACCTTGGGTGCCTGGGTGGCTCAGTGAGTTAAAGCCTCTGCCTTCGGCTCAGGTCCTAGGGTCCTGGGATTGAGCCTCGCATCGGGATCTCTGCTCAGAGGAGAGCCTGCTTCCTCCTCTCTCTCTCTGCCTGCCTCTCTGCCTACTTGTGATCTCTGTCTGTCAAATAAGTAAATAAAATCTTTAAAAAGAAGAAGAAGAAGAAGAAAGATAGAAAGAAACCCCACCTCAATTATTGGGGTCTCTTGCCCCCAGAATTATATGAGAATCTCAGGGCTCAAGGGGTCTCACAAGACACAGAGCCTCTCGTGTCCAGGACTGGGATGGTGGCTGCTCCCTTCCTCACTGTCAGTACCCACTGTGGTCAAGAAGAGTCCAGCCAGGGTCTGGACTTCTGGGTTTCTGTGCCATACGCTGGGTGTAGAAATCCTTGTTGAAAATGGAAACCTTGGAGGATGAGATACAATCCTTCAGTTGCAAGCAACAGAAACCAGTTCTGGTTGCTTAAGAAAACGGAATCTACAGAAAGGAAGCAACATGGAGAGAAAGTCATCAAACCAAAGCTAGAAAGAACAGTAGCAGAGGCCGTGCTGAACGATCTCGGGAACCTCGAGGAAGCTGCCCCCACCGGAGAGTAAGTGTGAGATGCTAGCTCCGCTCGACTCAGTGTCCAACGCCAAGGAGACAGCAGCGCTCTGGCCTGGCTCAGGCTTGCCCTTGCTTGACAGATCCACCGAGACAGCTCAGAACGGGAAAAGAAAACCAGAGTGCTCCTATCGGGCAGGGATGGATGCTGGGCACCCAACAACAAATGCCAGCCCCAGGGCTTTTGAGACTTAGCCCGTGTTCACTAGTAGAGCTGTACTAGTTAGCCGGTGTTCACTGGGAGAGCTGTACTGGTTAGCCGGTGTTCAGTAGTAGAGCTGTACTAGTTAGCCGATGTTCACTGGGAGAGCTGTACTACTTAGCTGGTGTTCATTGGTAGAGCTGTACTAGTTAGCCAGTATTCACTGGCAGGGTTTTTAAGTGCTTGTTTATGGCCAGTGTCTGTTCCAGCTTTCCCAGAAGGTGTTAAATATTTTGAACACCGTGCTCGTCTCCTTCCCTTGGTCAGCCTCCTGAGGTAGACCAGCAGCCATCCTCGCTGAGAGCCTGCCTCCCTGGGGACCTGCCACAGAGCCAGAGTCCCCACTGCTCGTGGGATGGCTCTCAGGCCAAGGGATTTGTTCTCACTTTTCCTCTAATTCTTGAAGGCCTCTCCTTCCAACACCAAGAAGACTTTACACCATCCCCTCAGCAGGATTAGGTCTTTGCAAAAGGCTAGAAGAAAATTCGTTTGCCTCAGGTTGTCTTTGTTTTTTCTGCCTCCTCTGCTCCTGAGGATTTCCTGCAGCTTTGAGTGGCAGATCTAAGGAAATCACCAAGAGCAGCACATACATTAATGCCTTTTTTTTTTCATTATTCAGTCACTTAATGTGGCTCCTGCTCTTGGTAGGGGTGGGGATAGACAGACATTTTCCGCTGAACTGAGAAGGCTGCAGGAGTGCATGGAAGTCTGGGATTGCGGGGCTCTATCGTTCTGGAAACCTCTGCTTCTGGATTCCAGAGGAAAGAACCACTGGGCAAGAACAGTTGAAAAGGTGCGAGCTGTGTTTCACTTCCGTGCTTAATGTCTGCGTGGAGGGTTTGCCCCGGTCGCACCTCCTAAGTCTTTGGCCGTGTTGCTAATGACGGAAGCCCATGAGAGAGAAGTTATGCAGAAAGTGGAAAGGAGAGAAATTCTGACTGTAGATTAGTTACAATCCCTTGACTACAGGTGCCAGAAACCAACTTGAGCTAGCTTAAGTGAAAAAGCAGAAGTTATTTTAGGGATACCGAGATTCTCGTAGAACCCCAGGGCAGGGGACAGGGGAGTGTCAGCAAGATCCTGGAACCAGGAGGTACACAGGGCAAGGAAGTGTGTTTACCCTTTCTCTCCCCACGCGGCACAGCGAAGGTGCCAGAATCCCCGACCAACCATGGTATCTTTTCAGCGCAGGCGCACCCTAGTTCCTGGGCTCCACCCTCCTCCAACCTCGCTCTGCCTCTGACTGAAACCAGGTCCTGGAAGTGTGTGGGGTGGTCTTTCCATCTGCCTTCCCTCTCTTCCCTGGAGACTGGCCCCCCCCATCCTTCAGAGCATGTGTCTGCCAACAGCCCCTCAAAGATGAGGAATGGCTTTCCAGGTTCCGATTTCAAGTTTCCAAGGAAAGACCTCTGACTCCGTTGGGATTAAGGGCTTTCCCTGGCCCAGACCACGGTGGGCTAAGGAGTAGGGTCGCCTGCAGAATAGCTACCAGGAACCTACCCACAGCAGATCTAGGGCAGGGGAGGGAGACAAAGGTTTTTCTGAGGGAATGTAGTACATCACTGAGTGGAATCTGCATCCAGTTTGAACATATTGACTGATTTTTTTAGTTTCTCAGTTTCACTGATCCAACTGAGTTAGTTCAAATAAATTAGGACTTAGCATACTGAAACCCAGAAGCCTTTCTTAAAAAACTTTTTCTTTTTTTTACCATGACCCTTAATAAGAACTACACTTACTACCGTGACCCAGCCCATACACACCCATAACTGGACCCAAAAAGTCATGAAATAATACTCAGCTCTTCTGATTGCTTTGAAGACCCCTGCACTAACTGACCTTTTCCTCCTACAGACCACCCTTCCCTTTACTGTTAAAAGCATGGCAAAGGGCAGTGTATAAGTACAGCCGTTCACCTCCAGAGAAGTTTCCAGGATGGCCCATTCAAGATGGCAGACTGAGTACATGACCTTGGCCTCTGCCCCCAACACCAGCTACACATACAATCAGTCAGGCCCCATGCTCTTAAACATACTGATCACCAGGAAAACCAACAATGAAAAATAAGGCCAGGATAAGGTAGAGGACAAGTGAAAGGTAATTTAAGAAACAGGAATGTAGGAAAATTCTGATTGGTTTTCTTATAAGGATCCAAAGGAGCTCTTGCATCCATAAAATAAGAAATGGAGGCTCTTGGGAAGAAAATAACTCAGAGACAAAGTAAGAGTCACTGGAAATTTTTAAAATGACAGAATCAGAAGTTTAATGGAAGGGTTGGGAGGAAATGTTTAAGAAACTTCCCAGAACACAGATCAAAAAGACAAAATTATAGAGAATATATTTTTTTGAGTATGAGTCTTATCCATCAAAAAAGTCTAATTTGACTGTTGGGAATTCCAGCAAGAGGAAACAGTGGAAAAGGTGGGAAGAAATCATTTTAAAAAATAAGATTGAAAATGCTAGGTGCTGAACAGTATGAATGCCAAAAGACCACACCTGGGTCTATCCTCATGGAACTTCAGGTCTGCAGATATAAAGATCCTAAAGTGTCCAAAAGGGGAAAAAAAGGAAAACCTACATAGGACTGAAGATCAGTGAGACATCACACTTCTCACCAGTCACACTGAGCATCAAGCTAATGGAGGAATGCTTTCCAACATCTAGAAGGCATTATTTTCCAATTGGAATTCTGTACCCAGAGGTACCACAGAGGAAAATCAAAATAGATCAGAAATGTAGGAATTCTACTTTCTAAGCACCCTTTCAGAAGAAACAGCTTAAGGATGTACTCAGGTAAAACAAAGAAGAAAAGCAAGAGAGAGGGGAACTAGATGGTTCAGTTGGTTAAGCATCCAACCCTTGGTTTCGGCTCAGGTCATGATCTTGTGTGCCTGGAATCGAGCCCCAAGATGGGCTCTATACAGATGGTTCAGTTGGTTAAGCATCCAACCCTTGGTTTCAGCTCAGGTCATGATCTCGTGTGCCTGGGATCAAGCCCCAAGATGGGCTCTATACTCAGCGCGGTTTGCTTGTCCCTCTCTCTCCTGTTCTGCTCCTCCCCACTTGCACTCCTTCCCCCCTCACGCCTGTGCTCCCTTGCTCTCTCTCAAATAAATAAAATCTTTTTTAAAAAAAAGAAAGAAAGATAAGACTAAGAGAGAGCCTTAGGATCCAGGAAATAGAGGATCTCATCTGGAAATGCAGTAAAAAGTAAAAGGACATCTCAAGATGCTACTAGCTCTGCAGCAAGCCTGAAGATGATCCAGTCTACACTGGAACATTCTGTCACTGAGGAGGAACATCTTTGATATGGAGGGTGTGACCAAATTAAAGATTCTAATAAAGCCACATCCTTGGAAACAAGAAAAGAATTAAATCAATTAATAAACTCCTGCAAAAACAAAATGTTATTCCAGACAGGCATGGCTCCTATGTGAACAAACCAGGATATGGCATGATTTTAATTGAGAAGGAGCACTGAAAGTGACTCGGGGGTTAGGACACTGGACACTCAGAGAAGGAAGCAAAATCCCAGCAGTTTCCTTGCCTCTGCAGTGAAACATAATCACAAGATGTGGGTGATCATTACTGGTCACTAACTTTGAAAGCCAACATCTAGACTGAGCACAGAAGATTGAAGTACAGCCCTGGAAGGAAATGTGGTCTGTCCACTTTGGTGGAGGGAAAGGAAGGCTAACGCTGCTCAGATGAGAGTGAGGAGGAGGTTGCGGAGGGGCTGGGGACACCAACAGCCAGAGTCTTCCATGGCGGACTCACTGTTTCAGCTGGGGAGAGTGTCCAGAGTGGATGGTCTCAGAACTAGCGGGGCTCACTTATGGGAAAAATGTAAAGTCCTAGAGAAATGAGCTAAACTCTCATCTTTTGCATTGCTCAGTCAAAAACTATTATCTAAAGTTGGCAAACTGGTAAGCAAAAAAAGGCACAAATATGTTACAGAGGTAAACATCAGAATTACTAAAAAACAGGAGTATTGAGAAGTAGTTGGGCTTATGGTGAGCCGTGAATGCAAAAAGGTAGTGCTTCATTCTTTCAAATGAGTTATATGATTTTTATTGTTGTTTTTGGCCTGAGCTCCTCCATTTTTGAGCTTTTATGTGGAAGGCAAGAACAGGCTTCTTGGTTCTGGCATCTCTGGGTTGATAGGAGCCCAAAATTGGCCATCAGAATACACTTTACATGGCTAAGGTTGGATGGGGACCCAGTGACACATCAGTGAGTCACATGTTTTATAACTTAAAGATAATGTTTTTCAAGATTTCTTTCTCCTCCCGGGGAATTAATTTCTGCAGACATTAAGTCAGAAGCAAGCGAGTCCATTTGTCTCCAGTCTCTTCCTTTCTTTCATCACAGCGTGTGTTCGTGTGGGATTTGGATGAGACGATAATTATTTTTCACTCCTTACTCACCGGGACTTTCGCGTCCAGATATGGGAAGGTAAGAATCCATTTTGTCTCTTCTCTCTCTCTGTCTCTTTTTTTGTTGTTGTTTTCTGGGGTTTTTTTTTTTTTTTTTTTTTTCAACATGACGGTCTGTCCAGCTGGTTTGTCCTGGGAATTGTGGGGGCAGTTTATGAGGCGGCTTCTCCAACAAAAGCTGCCCCTCTAGGTCAGTCTGGGTTTGAGTGCTCCTATGGAATGTTCCCTCACCATGTGAAAATTTAATTAGATTCCCCTTCTGTCGTCCCCCAAGCCTTCCTTCCAACACATGAAGTGTTCACTGTTCACTTGATGGGATATAAGTTCAGTCTTCGGCTGTCTCCCTCCTAAGAGCATGAGGATCCATGGCAGCCAAAAACAGTAATCTTAGCTTAAAAAACGAAGTAAAGTATTTTTCTAGTTCCCTGTTGTTTATCTTAGTGTCTCCGGCAGATGAATTCCATTTTCCTTCCGTTTTTCTGAGACGAGGGGGAGGCATCTTGTCTGTTCCAGAGTGGACCTCTACAACAGCTTTGCAAACGTATCGTGGACAAAGTATGACAGGGAACCCTGCAGTTAGGATTTGGGGCAAATGTTATCGGCTGAGCGGTGGTGAATGGAAGAATCATTGAAACCACCTTCATAATGCAAAAGTGAACCCAGCTGCTCACACCCACAGCCTGCCGGTTCTCTGCATTCTCCCCACTGGCTTCCCAGCAAACCACATGTGGGGGCCGTCTCTTTGGGGAGACAGGTGGGGGTGGCGAGGCAGAGCTTTAGAGAACAGGCAAGCTGTCATCTCTGAGGCGAGCGACCTGTTGGCAGCTGCTTCCACGCATGGGTAGGAACCATGAGACCCACCAGCGCCTGGAAAATATTTCTGTTTCTGTTTAGAGACCAGAAATATGATTTGACATCACCTCATGGCTTTTCCAGCTGCTCGTGTTTTTTATGGGGGTTATAACAAGCTGGATGTGTAATTAGCAAGATAGATTTATCATCTGCCATTATGTTGTAGAGAATATAAAAATGGTGTCGGTGGTGCAGAAATCTCTTGCCACGTAGGGACACCGTTAATATGTCTAGCAGTGCCTGCGGGAAATCCGGCGTGCAATCTTGGACGGAGCACAGCTTTGGTAAAGGATAGCAGAGTCCAGAGCTGCGAAAAAGACCAGAGTGGACTTGGCAGGCATTGCAAAAAGTGGGGCCATCCCAAAGGGGCTGCAGTAGCGAGTTACCTGCTAGTCTGGGTGTCAGGGCTTTTCTAACCACCCCGGTAAAGCCCCCACCCCCTAAAAAGCATACCTTCCCCCTTCTTACCTTTAGAAGTAGCCCACTCTGAGGTCCTACAGCTGCGTGCAACAGCTGGGCTCTCAGGGATTGTGTAAGGCTGTGTTATCTCAGGGATGGTCTTTGTGTCTGTGTCACCACCATTCCTGAAACCGAACTTTGAGCATCCTCAAGACAGGGACAAAGCCCAGAGAGCCTTTCTGAGCCCACACCAGGTGATCCTCTCTCCAACCCTAACCCAATCAGCTCCACCGCCCGCTGCGGACCTTGCCCTTTACAGCTGCCTACAGAGGGCTCGTCCCACAGCCCAGGCCCAGGGGAGTCATGTCACTTCCCTGCTGGAAAATGGTCACTGGCTTCCCCGTGGACAAACGCTAATCCCAGCCTCCCAAGGCCCTTCATGGGCTAACTCCTGCCCCCCTCTGCAGCCCCGTTTCCGGCTACTCATCCTAAATTACTTTCTGTCCTCAAAGCTGGCCTCATTCTCTCGCATCTCTGTTGGGTTTCTCCCAGGACGCACCAGGTGTAGAGTGGGAAAGTGAGACGGGGGAGGGGAGGTGGCCAATACACGTTGCACAAAGAGTTAACCACTGCAGGTCCCTGGGGCCTGGGGGAGATTCTGTAGGACACACCTCTGAGCGGACCACCAACCAGTGAGGTTGCTGGGATATCTATTCCATCATAGGCTGAGGGCTTCTGCTGGATTGTTACCTCCCTGCACGTCTGGCCTGCCCCAAGAATGCCACAGAGCACAGCACTCACAACCGAAAGCCTCTGTGTGTACAGAAACGGACACAGCTGAGGGGATATGGGAAACAGGCACACCGGAAGCCTCTGCTGTAATCTAGAATGTTCTAGCATGTTCTTTTACTAGATGAAATCTTACTTTCAGTTCCCATTTTAAATGTAGCTTCCTGGGGCGCCTGGGTGGCTCAGTGGGTTAAGCCGCTGCCTTCGGTTCAGGTCATGATCTCAGGGTCCTGGGATCAAGCCCCACATCGGGCTTTCTGCTCAGCAGGTAGCCTGCTTCCCTTCCTCTCTCTCTGCCCGCCTCTCTGCCTACTTGTGATCTCTCACTGTCAAATAAATAAATAAAATATTTAAAAAAATAAATAAATGTAGCTTCCTTTGAGAGTACTTAGCTAACCACTCCCCCTTTATCTAAATTGCAACTCTCGCTATTACTGTGTTTTTCATCTCTATTATGCACTCACCGTCAATCTCCCTTCTAGGCTATACGTACCATGAGGGCAGGGGCTGTGAACACTTTTTTACCTACCCAGCCAAACGGTGCCTGGGCCAGAATTGCTCAATAAATATTTGTTGCATGAGTAAGTCAGGACGATCCGCTGGAATGAAAGCTACATGATGACAGGCACATTTTTTGCCCTGTTTTGTTCATTGCTTTATTCCCAGTGCATAGAACAGTACCCCCCACTTAGAAGGCTTCAAATAAATATTTGTTGAAGGAAGGAAGGAAGGGAAATAGTATCAAAACAAAAAATGCCTAGCTGGTGGCCAACGACCAAATTCAGCCTGCAGACATTTTTGTTTGGCCCCTAGAGTGTTTGAAAAAATGTGAATTTGTCGCCAACATTTAAAAATCAGGAGATTGCAGAGACCAAAACAATCCAGATCTCTAGCTCTTCTTGAAAAATTAGAAAATCTGGCAATCCTACATTCTCATGTGGCAGCAATCAACGGGAGCTGAGTAGTGACTGGCCTCAGCGGTGGGGGGGGGTCCACTCTGCAGCCCAACCACAGCCCCCACTTGGCCTGTTTAACCCACTTATGGGAGCATCCTGGCCCCACTGGCATGTGAGTTCCAACTGTCCTGGAATTTCAGAACCATAGAAGGTCACAGTTGGAAGGACCTAGGAGATCACCCTGCCCAGATAGTCTCCATAGTACAGAAGGAGAAACTGAGGCCCAGAGAGAGTGAGATCACCCAGGAGAGAATAAGAGTCATATTTCAGGCTCGCTTGCCTCCCCGGGAGCCCCCAGCAGGCCCAGGGAAAACTGAGATGAGAAGCCCTGGAGCATCCAAGTCCCCTGTGCCATATTCACTCTAGTTCTAGAACTCACCACTCCCTCCTCCAGCTCTCCCCTAGGCGAGGAATGAGGTGGGTTTTTTCTTTTTTAATTTGCAAAAGCCAAGCACCCCAAGAGAGACCCAAAATAACCATGGCTTATACAAGACCATTTATTTCTTGCTCATAACAGTGCAGGTGTCTGCAGCTCAAGCTGGTAGGGCTGCTACACAGCACAAGGCACCGAGGCCCTACTTGTCCTCTGCCATCCCAGAACATCACCCTCGCTGGCAAGACAAAACCTAGCTCGCCCCCATGTGTATGTTCCAGTCAGTGGGAAGGGGGAACAGGAAAAAGAGAATTAACCCCTCTTTATTTTACTTTATTTTTATTTGTCCCCTGTTCTGTTAAGGGCCAGACTCAGAATCTGTATATAGCATTTCTGTTCACATCCCATTGGCTGAAACTTGATCATGTGGCTGCATGTAGCTGCAAGGGAGTCGGGGAAATGTAGTCCAGTCACATGCCCCTCTGGCATTCAGGAATTCTATTATTCTGGAGGGAAACAGAAAAAGTGGATATCCAAGGACAGCTAGTGTTTCCTAGCACAAAGTACCATCTACATCTAATAAAGGGAAGAACAATGAAAGAGGAAAATGTTGAGGAAAAAGATCCCAGAGGGCAATCATATTTGTAGGTCTAAAGCTCCAAAGAGAAATCTTGGCTACAGCAATAAACTTGGAAGTCAGAGAAGTATCGAGAACCCAGAAGAATAAGAGTGTGGCTCCCATTTTGCAGACAGAGTAACTGAGGCACAGGGAGGTGATATAGTCAGGGTATTCATTTTGTTTTGTTTTATTTTATTTTATTTTATTTATTTGACAGACAGAGATCACAAGTAGGCAGAGAGGCAGGCGGGGGAGTGGGGAAGGCAGGCTCCATGCTGAGCAGAGATCTTCGTGCGGGTCTCAATCCCAGGACCCTGGGATCATGACCTGAGCCGAAGGCAGAGGCTTTAACCCCCTGAGCCACCCAGGAGCCCCTTTTGTTTTATTTTATTGTGTTATGTTAGTCACCATATAGTACATCATTATTTTTTGATTTAGTGTTCCATGATTCATTGTTTGCATATAATACCAGTGCTCCATGCAATACATGCCCTCCTTAGAACTAAAATACATGGCCTTGACTTTTGGCCCACAGCTCTTTCTCTTTGCGCTTTTCCTAGAAACTATAGCTATGTGAAGCTCATTATTAATAGCTGGTATCAAGCAGAAGTCAATTTGAAGCATGGAGTATTTAAGCTATAAAGATATTTATTGGATCACAGTAATTGAACAACTCAGAGGTATCTGAAGTCAGGTTGGGCTAGATCCAGGAGCACTAGCAGTGTTCTCAGGGCTTGGTCTTTCTGTATCCCTCAGCTGACTTTCTTCATATAGCAACTCCCTGTCAGCAATCCCAACTGAAAAAGAAAACCTACTTCCTGGAATTCAAGCACAGATCCCAGGCTTGAATCTCATTGCCCAAACCTCTGTGGCTCTGATTTGCCATGCTAGATCAGGAGCCAATGCTCAGAGAGAGTAAAGGAACAGGTCAGCTCCTCCCAACTAAATGCACAGAATGGGGGAGGAATGTTTCCCAAAGGAAACTGAAATTCTCTTTCTAGAAGAGGGTGAGGACCATGGAGGTCCAGAATGGGTTCTGAAGGGCAAGACACCCTATACATCCACGCCAAGGCCCCATGGCTCTTTGCTTGTGGCCACTGCATTGAGCACTGCATAGAAAGCAGAAATCATACCAACTGTGGTCCCAGCCAAAGGGGTAACTTGCTGTTTACTTAGGGAAATAAGACCAACAGAGCTAAAATGATTAAGGAATGATTCAAAACAGAGTGTTTGAGTTTTCAAACAGAAACTGGGCTCTCTTCCTGTTCCCAATCAGAGGCATGTGCTGCTCGAGGCTGTCATCTCTCCACTTCCTTTCCATCTCTTCCTACCCAGTGCTCAGAGCCAGAGCATCCCCCTTTGGTAGCTGTACCTCCCTCATCTTGTGGATCCATTAGAAATCCCCGGGAGAGCTGGAGCTGCCAGCAGCCACCGCCTCTTCCCTAACCTCTCCTCCTCCCACCTCACTCCCAGCAGTCCCTGAACTCCATTTTTTCCATCCTGGATCAGGCAAATGCAAGGTGGTCAGGAGTCTTTCTTTCCCTGTGGCCGGGAAAGGACTCTAAGAGGGATTCATCAGCAGTGCCCCCGCCCCGGGGTTCACAGTAGGTCCGCCTTGACTCCTCCCCTTGTGCCTTGCCTTCCAGGCAGCTCAGCACCGATTGGAAACTCAACTCCGGGACCAGTGGTGTGTGTCTTTTTAATAACAGCTTTCTGGAGATAGAATCCATGTGCTCTACCTGGACATTTCAATCTGTACAAATCACTGGTTTTTAGGATCTCTAGAGTCGTGCAACCATCACCACTGTCTAATTTTAGAATATTGTCATCACCCCAAAAAGAAACTCCGTGTCCCTCAGCGGTCACCCCCTGTTTCCCCCAGTCCCTGGTCACTACTAATCTACATTTGGTCTCTATAGATTTGCCTTTTCTAGACAGTTTTTATAAAATAAATTCGACAGTACGTGGTCTTTTGTGACCAGGTCTTTCACTTAGCATCCTGTTTTCAAGATCCATCCATGCCGTAGTGGGTACCAGGACTCTATCCCTTCTCATCGCTGTGTGATTCTCCCTTGTACGGACTGTACTGCGTTTTGTCTGCCCCTTCATGAGTTGAGGGACAGCTGGGTTTGGGGCTTTTATGAAAAATGCTGCTGCAAGCACCTGAGGACAAGCTTTTGCAAGGACATATGTCCTCAGTTCTCTTAGGTATATACCCGGGAGTGGAATTGCTGGGTCCTCTAGGAATTCTAGGCTTAATATTTTGACCAACTGCTGGACTGTTTTTCAGAGTTGTTGCCCCATGTTATGATCCTCTAAGCAGTGTTTAAGGTTCCAATTTCCCCACCTCCTCGCCAACACTTGTGCATGTCTTTTCAGTTATAGTTCTCCTGATCCGTGTGCAGTGGGATCTCCCGGTAGTTTTGATTCATAAGGCCTTAATGGCTAATTACGTTGACCAATGATGTTTTCCTGTGCTTATTCGCCATTGTAGTCTCCTCTTTAGAGAAATAACTATTCAAATCCTTTGCCCACTTCTCAATTGGTTTATGACTTTTTCTTATTGGCTTTAAGAGATTTTTATATATTCTGGATATATATATGTGTATATGTATCCAGTTTTTCATATATTCTAGATATATACATATATTTTAGAGATGTACAATTTACAAATATATATAAATATATGATTATATATGATATGTATAATTATATGATGTGTATATATATACATATATACACATACATGATTTGCTACATTTTGCAACAGTAGATATGTGATTTGCAGATATGTTTTCCCCATTCAGTGGGTTGTCTTTTCGCTTTGTGGATGGTGTTCTTAGAAGTATTTTAGGTATTTCAGGGGAGAGAGACTGAAATTAAATTTAAAAAGAGGCCTCATGGAGAAGCTGAATGTTGAATAAAGATTTAAAGGGGGGTGCCGGGTGGCTCAGTCAGTTCAACGTCTACCTTCAGCTCAGGTCATGATCTCAGGGCCCTGGGATTGAGCTCCCCATCAGGCTCCCTGCTCCGCAGAGAGTCTGCTTCTTCCTCTCCCTCTGCCCCTCCCGACCAATCATGCTCTCTCTCTCCCAAATAAATGAACAAAATCTTTAAAAAAAAAAAAAAAAAAGACTTAAAGGAAGTAAAGGAACAGTTCGATATCTGGTGGAAGAGCAGAGGGAACAGCAAGTGCAAAGGCCCTGAGGCAGAAGTTTGCCTCAGGGTGAGTTTTAGGGACAACGAGGAAGTTGGAGCAGAGCAAGCAAGGATGAGAGTAATAACACACCAGGCTTTTTCTATGAAGTGGGAGCCATGGAGGCTGAGAGTAGAAGAAGGGCAGGATCTGAATTCTATTTCTAAAGAATCCCTCTGGCTGCTCTCCTGGAGAGTAGAGCACAGGGGAGCAAGGGCGGAAGCAGGGAGACCAGTGAGCAGGCTACAGCAACAGTTCAGCTGAGAGACGATGGTTGTGTAGACCAGGGTGGGAGCGGGGGAGCAGTGAGAAGTGTGGCAACCTGGGTACATTTTGGAGGAGGAACCGACCACAGATGAAGAACGCAACACGATTCCTCATTCTCCTGCACTGGGCTACAGAGATGTCCTATTTTCTGTCTAGGCTCTTCCTCTGAAGAGACCTCACCTTATTCATCCCCTATTGCCAACTAGCAAATTCCTCTTGAACAAATTCTCCTATTTTTTGCACAGTGCACTCTGTGCCAAGTACTCTGCTGTGAGCACTGTTATTTAAGTTGGACCTCACATGCAGACGCTGAGTTATTCATACTCTTTGTGCACGCAAAGCCCATCTCTTGTTTCACGGGGGCACGACGTGTGTTTCCCTTTAGGCCCATTTGGATATTCCTCCTTCTCTCCCCATGTTTCAGTGTGGTGGATTCTGTGTGTCTTCCTGTGACATACGTACTGGGATTTTTCGCGTACATTTCAGTCACATCTGTAAACAGGGCTGTTTAAATACCCCATGTTTCTCACTTCTTTCCTTCTGCTCTGTGGTTTTGGATCCTTCCGCGTCACCATACAGCCAACAGCAGTGTTCTGACTCAGTGGCTCTCAACTGGAGGTGACCTGGCCCCCAAGGGACATTTGGCAATGCCCCGGCCATTTTGGGTTTTCACAGCTTAGAGGGGTGCTCCTGGTATCCAGTGACTGGAGGCCAGGGATGCTGGGGAAACATCCTGCAATGCACAGGCAGCCCCCCGCACCACAGAGATTGATCTGACCCCAAACATCCATAGAACTGCCGTTGAGAAACCCTGCCCCTAAGATTCCACGTTAACCTTCTCTGCCTTCCACACGAGGAGATCACCCAGGCTGCCCAACCTACCCACCCGCATAGACCACACTGTGACAGGCAACCCTCAGGGACTCTCGAGTTTTTTTGCATGTTCTATCCCACTGAATCTCCACCACAAGCCTGTAAGGCATGACTGCTCCTCTTACAACCATTTCTGGAGAAACTGATGCTCAGAGAGGTGGGGGGGAGTCAGCCGTTGTTGCCCAGCTTGGACGGGATGAAAGCCAGGGTGCAGCCCACTGCTCCCAGCCACGCATGGGAGCAGCATCCCCGGCGATCCATGTGCATGTTCTCAGGGTAAAAAGGAAAAGCCGCTGGGGTGAACTCTTCTACATGACCGTGAACTCCAAGGACGGACGGACTGGATCTGATGTGTTCATAGCTTCATCCCCTGGCACCCAGCAGTGCCCGGTACATCTGCTTGACAAATATTTGTTGAATAAACAAACAAACAAATAGCTTGCGGGCAGGGAGTTTTAAGTGCGAGCGATTGCAAGCACTGCAGAAGTGAGAGTCCAGGGCGTCTGCCCTCGAGGGAGCAGATGTCCGCACACATGACAAGACAGGGGCTTGTCAGCATCTCTCTGGGGCCAAGACGCTAGGTGCCAGCCTGGTCTGGCCTCACCCAGAGCTTGGCCCACAGCAAGGGCTCAGCGAAGGCTGTGGAGTATTGTGCAAGGAGCCCATCTAGGCAGGCTAGCGGCCAGGGACATTTTGCAGGTGGGGGACCTGGGCTGGAGCCAGGTGACCCTTCATGCCTGCCTGAGCAGAGTCCTATCCAGAATTTCTGTCCACGTGGTGCCTTTAGGGGGCCATGCCTTGCTGAATCTGAAAAGATTCAAGGTTTCAAACCGATAACGCAGGGCCAAATGTGGCCTAAAGACAGGTTTAGTCTGGCCCCCTGGCATTTCTTGAAGCTCTCAAGTCATTGCTGGTATTTTCTTATATCTCTTTTTAAAAAAAAAATTTATTTATTTTCTTATTTGATGAAGAGAGAGAGAGACCATGAGCAGGGGGAGAAGCAAGGGGAGAGGGAGAATTAGGCTCCCCACTGAGCAGAGAGCCCGATGCAGGGTTTGATCCCAGGACCCTAGGATTATGACCTGAGCCAAAGGCAGATGCTTAACCAGCTGAGCCACCCAGGCACCCTATATCTCCTTTTTTTTTTTTTTTTTATTTTGAGAGAGAGAGAGAGAGCACACTTGTATGGGGAGGGGACAGAGGGAGAGGGTGAGAAAGAATCCTAAGCGGGCTCCATGCCCAGCACAGGGCCCAACACAGGGCCAATCCCATGACCCTGAGATCATGATCTGAGCCAAAACTGAGAGTCCAGTGCTTAATCAACAGCCACCTGTGCGCCTTGGCAGTATTTTTAAATCTGGATACTTTACATAAAAATCTGGATGTCTCACTTCTCTTGAAAACTGGGGAGGTCTGGCAACAGCAAGCCTGCGTTTTCAAAGAGCGGGGACCTCTGGCAGGATACATGCCCTCAGGTGCCCCTCAGCCCCGTGGGCAGTGGACTGTGGAGCTCTTCCCCTCCTTTGTCCCAGCAGACTCTTACCTCTGTGACCCACCAATGCCAGGTTATTCCCGGAGTGTGTAGGATGTGTGGGGGCAGAGATTACTGGCTCCTGGTTCCCTCCAGGGGCCTTGAAGCTCTGTCAGTTCATTCTAAACTGTGCTTTAGCATCCTCTCAGAAGCGCAGGCCGTCTCCTTCCTCGGGAGCATCTGTCTAGCCACGCTGTCGTGGCGGGGGGATCTGTTCACTCAGAGTATGTAATCCCCTGCCACCTGCCCCAGCTCCGCCTCCTCCAGCAGCTGGAAGGGAAGCAGGGCTCCCCACCCAGTGTCCGCACCCAGGGCTCTCCGCCCTTCCTGACGAGGTCTAAACCCCCTCCCGACGGCTCAGAGCCCCACGGAGCTCGTCACAGCGCCTACTGCTGTGGTTGCTCTCTTGCTGGGATTACCTGGCGATAGAGTCACTTCACCGTCATCATCATGAGGTGGCGAGGACAGACTTTTCGTTCCAGTGACACTGTGCACGCCCCACCCGGTCCCCGTAGCCCTCCCCATTCCTGTGGGCACGATAGCTTCCCTCTGTCAGGACCCGTGACACTCTGGGGGGTTCTTCACAGTCTCCCAGACGTCCCCAGTTACACACAGCCGTGACCCACTCACTGTCCCACGCGGGTGTTGACTTCCTTCCCCGGCCCCCACTTCTCTACTGTGCCACCCATGCTTCTAGGGTCTCTTCCCAGCTAAACTGCTCACACCAGCATCCCGGGATCAGGAGCTGCTTCCGAGGAGACAAAGATTCCAAGGAGGTCCGAGTGTTCAGACTTCCTCCTGATTTCAGGAATGGGAAGTCCCCATCCGCAGAACCCTGTTGTCCCCTAAGCCCTCCCAGCAACGTGAAGTGTGGCCCGGGGCCCCGCCATCAGCAGGAAGCTGTTAGAAATGCAGAGTCTCGGGTTCCAGATGTGCTGAACCAGAATGGACATTTAAACTTGACTCACAGGTAATTCCTTCACACATTAGTCTGTGCCGCAAGACATAAGCCATGAACTCACTTAGTGACAACTTTTCTCAAAGATCCGGCCCGCCCACCAGCGTCTTTGTGCGTCTGGAAGAGGCTGGGTAGAGCGAGGCGAGGCTGGCCAGATCTGGGCTCTAGGCCCATAGCCTCCCCCCAACCACAGCTCTTCTGCCCCTTCCGACCAGCCACAGCCCTCCCCCACTCCTCAGAGGGTGTCATTACGTGATTCCGGCTCGGATTCCGGAATCCAATACCCAGCGCGGTGCCATCAGGATTCAATCAGATCCAGTCGGCGATACATGGCTGAGCCTGTCCGTTACCGCTTTACAGACTGAGAAGAAATAAAAAACCCCGGTTTTATGACCCAGCAGTTAAAAACTATTTGTAGAAGTTGCTACGGTTCAAATCAAAAGTGCCCTCCCTGGAGGACTATTAGTTAATTCAGAGGCCCGCGGATTCTTTCCTTCTCTTTCTTTTTACCCCGTCTACCTTGAGATGCAGCTCTAATTCGCTTCTGCCGCTCAGACATCCAGCGCTTTCCATCCTTTGACAAACATAAGCCAAAGTGCTTAAGGACATCTGTTTATTTTATTTCTTTAATGAGAAAACCTTCCAATTTCTCCCGGCTCAGCTGTGTTTATTGACTCTGTGTTAGCCATGTGAGGCTAGCACCTTGGAAGTTTAAAGTCCTGGCGGGGCCCTCGCAGCGGCCTCCAGCTCTGAAAGGCAGTCAGCCCTGCCCAAGGAAAACAGAGTCCTTGGAACTCTATAAAATAAGATTTTCAAAATAAATACTGCCTAATTCACTCGGTAGATGTGGATTAAGTCAAGATGAATACAATTTGGAAAGGATTTTCTGAGGAAGTCGGAGATTTCTTTCCCCCACTGGGGGTTAAACCTTGTATTTAAATCTTTGTTTTTCCCCCTCCAGCTCTCTTTTCAGTTAAGTGAAAGGTATTTAGTCTTTGTGGCTAATAAAGAAATGAGGGCTTAGATTGGCCTTGGAGAGAGCAGTGATTATTTTCTTTGTGGGACCGGGGATGGCGACTTTGCGGGCAGCTCCACTCCATCCATTAGGGCCAGAAGCAAGCAAGCGTCTGTGGTTGTCATTCTGGCGGGGGGTGGGTGAAGAAGAGGTTGGAAACACTTGGAAGGATGTCCTAGAGGTGAATGACAGTTGGAGGGGCTGTGGGCAGGGGGTAGTACCCTTTATAGAGTTAATCCCCTGTAATAGCGCTTCCTTGAGCAAGTGGGTCTCCATGCCAAGTGCCTCTGCTTATGTATTTTAGGGCATTAAAGGATTATTTCCAACATAAAATATATTTTAGAGATGGTTTGGGGTTGTCAGAAAAGTGCTCATTAGCAGGGACTTTCTTTGAAGCCCTGTGCTCTCTGCTGCTCGGAGAGGGGAACCATTTCCTTGTAGAATCAACTTAGGTTGCGGCTTTTCAAGCTGGTTAAGACCCCTGATTTTCCGCCCACAAATTTAGCAGATGCCGACCGCTTCCCAAGACTTCTTTCGCCAACTTTTTGTTTTGTTTTGTTGTTCCCTTCTTTAGTTCTACCTTTCCGTGAATGCTGAAGGGGAACTGGAAAAAAAAAAAAAAAAAAGTAATAATAATAAGGGGGATTTAAATCTATGCAAAACCTGCAACAGATTGTTGGTTGGGCTCAAGTGAGAAGCTCTTTGTCTTCTGTAAATATAGGGGTTGGTGCTCACAATGATAAGGCATGAAAAAAAATCCCAGGCACCCTGCGAACTTAAATAATGGGAACAATTTTCCCTTATGCTTAACTAGCAGGTTGAGAAGCAGCCTTCCCCCTCGCCTCACCTGCACTTTTTATGGTACTTATTTTCCAACAATAGGGCTCTTGAGCTGTTCTAAGATCGCTGGAGTTGCTGTGAGCTTCTGGGGATGAGGGTGTCACTCGGTGAATGGCAGGAAGGTGTCAGCGCGGTTGTGTTGGGGGTTGACTTTGACGGGGAATTAGGAGGCTCCCCCCACCCTGCCTGTTCCCCCACTTCCTCTGTGAATGAGTAAACTTATAGGTCCTTCTGATGGCCAAGGCGGAATGCTCTGACCCAAGTCCCCCCACGCGACCTAGTTCAAAGTAGAAATATGCAGTTGTAGAATTTCTTTGGAAATGTCCATCAACGGATGAATGGATAAACACATCTTGGGATGTTTGTTCATACAATAGAATGTTTTTCAGCTATAAAAATGCATGGTGTGCTGATCTGTGCTACGACACGGACAGACCCTAAAAACGTTGCACTACGTGTAAGAAGCCCAATGCAAACATCGTGTGTCGTGTGGTTCCATTTCTACAAAACATCCAGAATCTGTAAATCCAAACTGACAGAACACAGACAGGCGGTTACCAGGGCCTGGGGGGAATGGACGGACAGGGAGCCTTGTGGGTATGGGGTTTTCTTTTGAGCTGATGAAAATATGTAGGAACGAGAGAGGGGTTTGCTCATCTGTAAAATCGGAATAATATTCCTGCCCCCCAGACCTCAAAAGACCATTTGAGAAGTTGGTTTTGTTTTTTGTTTTTTGTGTTTTTAATAATTTCTTCATCAGGTTTTGGGGTCAAGGTAACACTGACCTTATAAAATGAGTTGGGAGGCATCATCTTCTGTTTTCTGGAAGAAACTATGGAGAATTGGTGCTAATTTTTCTTGAACTGTTTGGTAGAATTCTCCAGTGAAACCATGTGGACCTGAGATTCTGTTCTTCAGGAGGTTTTTAACCGTGACTTCGATCCCTTTAATGCTTGCTGCTAGTTCACCCTGGGCGAGTTTTGGGAGTTTGTGGTTTTCGAGGAATTGGTTCATTTCGTTCGTTGTCAAATTTATGTGTGTAAAAGCTTAAAAAAAATTTTACTTTTATGGTGACTTTCAGTTTGTAGCATCTAACCATACCCAAGAGCCTTCAAGTATAGGGATAAAATCCCTCCCCCCGTGTACCTGATACTGGGTCATGAGTCATCCCCTTGGTCCTCAAGACAAACCCACAAAGGCAGAGGGGGTGATCCCCATTCTACCCAGAAGGACACTGCCCCAGACAGCCAAGTTAGTAAGTGTCAGAGAAGCAGTCAGACCCAAAAGCTCCAAAGGCCATTCTGAGTGCCAAGGCCACCAGAGCACACAACAGCCAATCACAAGGCGCCCACTTCTCGGATCAGCGTTCAGACCTTCACTCTAACCCAGTTCTTCCCTATTCTAGACATCATGCTGGGGAAGGTAAGGGGTCCACGGGCCACAAGTGACTCTCAACGATATTTTTTGTTGCATTTTTTAAATTAGTTGCCAGTATTTAAAATTGGGAGATTTCACGGGGTCCCTGGGTGACTCTGTTGATCGAGCCTCCAAATATTGGTTTGGGCTCAGGTTGTGAGATCAAACCCCACGCTCAGCAGGGAATCTGCTTGAGATTCTCTCTCCCTCCCTCTGCCCCTCCCCCTGCTCATGTGTGCACCTGCACACTCTCTCCCTCAAGTAAATAAATAAATCTTTTAAAAAAATAAAATTGGGAGAGTTCACATAAAAATTCAGATTTCTGGGTTCTCTTTAAAAAAATCAGAAGGTCTGGCCATGAGGCACCCACAGTCCCCAATGGCATCACTTGGCTGGAGCTGCCCCACTCAGTGGGGCCGGTGGGCTCCAGGTTGCCACAGTCCCCACTACCCCCTATTGCCAAGGGCCAGGTATCAGTCATCATTACTCTCCACTGTTGTCTTTCTAGGAAGAGTCAAGAGGAAAGTTTAATATTTCTTGCTGCAGGAGTTAGAGAAGGGCAGACAGCAAGGCCCTGTTACACCCAGCCCATTCTGTTCATTTGTGTGAGCTACTTAGTCCCTGTCAATCTGGCTGTCTTTGGTGCCTCATGTACAGAATGAAGCCCAAATTCTGCGGGCCAGCTTCCAGACCCTTCTAGATCCTTTCATCTCCAGCTCTGAGATTCTCAAGTTTATATTTTAGGCTGCAGCTTTGCAGTTGCACCAAGAAACTCTGGACCTTTATTTATGCTGTTCCCTCCAGCAGGATTGCTGTTCTCACTTGCCACCCATTGGCCCAGCTAATTCTCACTTAGCCTTCAGGTCTTATCCCGGATGTCTCCACCTCCAGGAAGCTTTCCTTGACTGTCCAGGGTTAGGCATCCTTCCTGTGTGCTCCCTTAGCACCCTGCACTTGCCCTCTTACAGCATTTATCACTAGGTGTTTTATTGCCTCGTTACTTGCCTGTCTCCCCAACTAGACTGTAGCTTCTCAAGTACAGGGATAGTGACTGTGTCTTCAGATCCCCACTTTCTAGCACAGCATGTATGATGTGCCCATAATTGCTGTCAAATCAACTTCCATTCAGTTATAAGTAACAGAAACTCAACTTAAGCTGACAAGCAGAAAAGTAAATTCATTGGCTTTTATAACCAAAACGTTCAGGGCTTTATTGGCTTCAGGTGCGGCTGAATCAAGGGGCTCAAGCAATGTCAGCAGAACTCTGTTTTCTTTCATTTGCAGTGGCAAAAATTTCCCCCTAGAAGCACAAGACCAACATCCTGCCAGCTCAGTAACCCCAGTAAATAGAGACTACCTCTTTCCCAGTAGCTCTGGCTAAGTCCCAGACAAGGTTCTTCTTGACCTGGCTGGAACCAGTCACCCTGGTCGTAGGGTCAGCTTCCTCGTAACTACACAGATAGATGTGCAGAAAATCAGACTCCTGAAAAACACTTAAAACAATGCTGTTATTAGGAGATGGGCTGGATGCTATGCAGACAAGAACAGCAAACACTCTCTTCCACATGCATGTTAGAAGCCACATGGAAGCCAAAAGCCTGCATGGTCTTACCTGGCATATAATAGGTGTTCATTAAACTTTTGAAGATGAAATGTAATATGGCCAGTTACCAGGGTCCATGCCCTTACATGTGGCCCTAAGGGGTCTGGTCTGTTACCTCTATGCCCTCTCTTGTACTCCTCTCCTCCCCCACCCTGACCTAGCCACACTGGTCTCCTGACCTGCCAGACACACGCCCACCTCAGGACCTTTGAACACTCGGTTCCCTCTATCTGAGATGCTCCTCTTCCCACATGGCTTCTTCCCTCTCCCCCTGAAAAATCTTTTGAAATGCCACCATCTCAGCAAATACTTCCTTAACCATTCTATGAAATTGCCACACCTCCTACACAGCCCACATACATGACACCAATTCTTTGCCATATTTTTTTTCTGTAGTGTTTTCCATCACCTGGCGGAAGTGCAGAATGTGCACTGCTCAACTCCAGGAGGCACCACTTTCATGGTGGTCTATGTGAACGGTCCCCCTGGATTTATGCAGTGCACAACCTGTGCGGCCATACATACCATCCCTACCATCAGACATACTGCAAATCTTGCTTTACTCATTTATATGACTGTTTTGTTTGCTGATGTATCCCAATGCCTGGAACAGTGCCTGACACATAAAAGACACTCAGTAAATATTTGTAGAATAAATGAAAGGATGGGTGAATGAATTTCTGTTGCTCTCAACAACGCTGCACCTTGTCAGCTAAGGTGAAGTGTGAGGAAAGAGGAGTCCTGTGTCCTGATGGATGTCTATGAGCCACATGCAGTGACCTCTAGCTCCTTCTCAGAACCCTTCTTAGATGCTGGGAGTCCAACCGACAATATGCTGAGCGCTCTGACACCATTTTAGAGGAAATTGATTTTGCTACTGGAAATGATCGTTAGTTCTCACCTATGCTCCTCCCATTCTTTAGGTTCCCTGGTAGGGGGGGGTTAGAGGACCCTTGACGCTGTTCATCATACCATGACACACCATCAGTGTTTGTAAGTTGTTTCGCTTCTCTGCAGACTGAACCCAGGCCAGTATCGCCTTGTGCCAAACCCCCTCACTTGCCTGATCCTCAACGCAGAGAGACCTCTGGGCTGAGAGATGACGGTCCAAGCAGCCACATCCTCTAGAGCTAAGTGACAGGGGAGGAAAGGATGGGATTGGAGCAGACCATCCTGGAGCTGAGTTCCATCTGTTAGGACGGTGGGGATTCACTGAGCCCCAGACCTCCATCGTGAAATGGGTATAATAACAATACCTACCTCCCTGGCTTTTTGGCTGGATAGGATGGCATAGTGCTAGGAAGGCAGCCCAGGTGATCAATTCTGGATATAAATCAGAGGGCCTCACCCGATTATTCCACCTGGCTCTTTCCTCCCTCTCCCACTTAATGAACTCACTCCACAGCCTTCTTTCTATTCTCTGACATACAGAGCTTGTTCCTGCCTCATGGCCTTTGCACTTCCTGTTCCTGCTACCATAAGCATCCTGGGGCCAGCTCCTTTGTTTCACTAGGGTCTTTGTCCCTGTGTTAGAGCCTCGGAGAGAGCTTGCCTGCCCACCGCAACTCTAGTAGCCTTCCCCCAAACACACCCACACACAGTCCATCTTCTTGCTCTCTCTGCTTCTCTCATGTTTCATTTTCTTCATCTTCATGTTTCATGTTCATCTTCATGTTTCATTTTCTTCAGAAACATGTCCCTAGCTGAAATGGAATGTTTTTTATTTATCGTGGCCCTCCCCCTCCACTAGAATGTGGGCTCTTTGCAACAAGGGACATTCACTGTCAGAGAGCAAAGAGACAGTATAGCGTAGTGCTCGACCACAAGAGTTGGTGAACTCTAGAGTTGGCCAAAGCTGGCCTGCCACCTGTTTCTTTTTTAATAAAGTTTTATTAGAACACAGGCGTGCTCAACCATTTACATATTGCCTGTGGCTGCTTTTGTGCTGCAACAGCAGAGTTGAGTAGTGGTGGAGACCATCTGGGCCATAGAGCCTAAAACACTGGCCCTTTATAGAAAAGTTCACCTGGTCTAGAAAATTTCGCCTCTGGTCTAGAACCTGGGTTCTTAAGCCAGACTGCTCAAGTTCAAAGCCTATTCTGTTCCCTAGCCATATGACCTCAGTCAAGTCATTTTGCCTTTCTGGGCCTCATTTTCCACCTCTACAGCATGGGTATAGAATCAGTAGCAGCTCAACATCCCTGGGGGAGGATTCAGTGAGTTAATACATGGGAAGTGCTTGGAACTGAGCCTGCTATGTAGCAAATGGTCTTTGTAGGGTAAATGAATAATAAATATCATAATAACTAACAATAAGTGAAGAAATAAATGTCTTTTGAAGAACCAAGTCCTCAGAAGCACATTTCTGATTGTGTAAGTATGTCCTCTCAGGGCATGATAAGCCCGAGTAGCGTGATCCAGGCAAATAACGAGAAGCCGAAGACTCCCGGCGTTGAGGGCGCTGGGTGGAAGCAGTGGATACTTGGTGGGCTGCAGGCCCGGTTCTAAGCACTTATGTGAACTTTCAAAAATGCACTGGTCTCCTGTGCCATCAAGTGGCCCTTGGTCCTGGACAGTGACTCCCTTAGCATAGGTAACCATCTCCTGGGATCTGTCTAGAACTTTCCCGATCTTAGCACTCAAAGTCCAAAGTCCCAGGAAATCCCTCAATGTGGGCAAATCAGGACAGTGGGGTCCCCTGCCCCACATCCAGATCTACTTACTTCTGGTTTTTTGTTTTTGGGGGGGTTTTCTTGCCTTTGAATTTACACCTTCGGAAAGTGCTTTAGAAGCTGCCAGATACCTCCAGCTGAAAGAACATTTTTTGAAGGCTATAAACAAATTCAAGAGTCTGAGTTGTTGGTTAAAACTCCCAAAGAGGAGCCAGCTTAGACATCTTTGTTTGTTCTTTTCAATTTGAACATGATTTTATCATTTGCAGTCGGCTTGGCTCTTTTGTGACTCAGTGGTGAAGGGATTTATCCTAGTTTTTTTGGTAACGGTCTCGTTAGGACAAATAGACCCATTTGCTGAGCTAAGAAGTTTTTTCTCTTTTCTGTGTTCTCCTGTGAAACTGCCAAAGAAGCCAAGTTGTTGGGTGGGTTTTTTTTTAACTTCACTGTTTAAACATGTGAATCAAACTATTTTTTCTTTACAACCATCATTTTCTTGTCTTCCTCTTTTAAACAAGCTGATCTGTTTTCCAGGAGTTTCCAAGTAATTAAACCCAATTAAAATCATTAAATTCTTTCTTTTAATGACAACTTTATTATTAAAAGCAAACCACAAGGAGGAGATTTAACTGGCAAAGCCCTCCATTGTGTGCTAATCCGTCCCTAACCTCTGGCTGACACTTCCACGAGATAAACCCCACAGAAGAGTGAGGCTGCTTTAATGAATAGCTTTAATTAATACTTTTCTTCCTTGTGGCAGCATAATTATTTGTTCAGCTTGTAAACAGCTACTTGGCAGTGATTTCTTTAAAGGCCCAGTTGGCTTGCATGGTGTGATGGCTTTGATTGGTTTTGTGTGTTTGTGTGGCTTTTTTTCTTTCTTTCTTTTTTTTTTTCCTTAAAAGAAGGGGAGAGTTTCCAGAATAGGTGCAGGAGCACGTTGTCCTGAAACCTGGGGTGTCAGGGTGATCCACAGAGAAGAAAAAGCAGGGCCAGCGCAGGTGGCGGGCTGCCTATATTTTCGAGAACCGTCTCCAGAGTGGGCAGGTCTGCAAGCCTGGGCAGGGTCCCTGCCAGACACAAGCCCGGCGAGTGGCAGTCGGGGTGCTAAAAGGAGGGAGGGCAGGAAACTGCAAAACGCCAGGCCAGCCTCCCACCCCGTGTCTCCCCTGGCCTTCCCTTCGGGTGACAGCAGGGGTGATGCTGGGTGTGGCCAGAGAGGCCCCAGAGGAGCGAGTCTGTGAATAAGAGTGACGAGCCCACAGGCCACGTGTGTCCCCAGCCTGGCACCCCTCTCAGGTGCTCTCCGTGTGTCTGCTCACTGACTTACCGTCGCTCGGGGCAGGTGCTGGAGTTACCCCCACCTCCCATGGACAGGAAACGGGCCCACGACGTGCCCACAGTCACACACGTTCTGCGGGCCTAGGGCAGAGCCCAGGTGCGCCAGCAGGTGTCAGGCTGCAGCGGTGGTTCTGAGCCACTAGGTCACACTGCCCCTGGGGATACAAAAGTGGCACCTTTCACTCAGCTGGGTGGGAGATTTAGGTGTGAGTTTTGTTGTTATTGTTGTTGTTGTTGTTTTAATTTTAGTTCATCACTCAGGAAGCAAACTTCATTAATAAGGGTGCTCACTCTACAAACACAATGTTCATTGGCACTAAGGATGAGAACTGTCATTTTTTTTAAAGATTTTATTTATTTATTTGACAGACAGAGATCACAAGTAGGCAGAGAGGCAGGCAGAGAGAAAGAGGAGGAAGCAGACTCCCTGCTGAGCAGAGAGCCCCATGTGGGGCTCGATCCCAGGACCCTGACCTGAGCCGAAGGCAAAGGCTTTAACCCACTGAGCCACCCACGTGCCCCCCCGTCATTATTTTTTAATGGTTTAGAGCAGTGGTTCTCTGCCAAGGGTAATGTTGTCTCCCAGGACCCCGTGACAAAGTCTGGAGGCATTTTTGGTTGTCACAACTGGCAGGGGGCTGGGGGAGGCGGGCACTGCGCACCACAAGCACCTGGTGGGGAGAGGAGGCCGGGGTGCTCCCACGTACCCTGCAGTGGCCAGGACGCCTGCCATGACAAAGAATGATCTAGATTAAATGTCAACAGTGCCAAGGATGAAAAAAACCCTGATCTATGGAATCTTCAATTTTTTTATTCTAGAGATATTTTGTAAACATGCAAAAGTAATTCTTTTTCTTTTAAGATTTTATTTATTTATTTGACAGAGAGAACACAAGCAGGGGTAGTGGCAAGCAGAAGGAATTGGAGAAGCAGGAATTGGAGGAGCAGGGAGCCCAATGCGGGGCTTGATCCCCAGACCCTGGGATCATGACCTGAGCCAAAGACAGACACTTAACCAACTGAGCCACGCAGGTGCCCCATAAATTACCCGCCCCTAATAGGTGGCTTCATTTACATTGTTTTTAATTGGCTAGCTACATTAATTAGTTATCATGGTGATCTTGACTGTTGACCATGCCACGGAAGCTTTTCCAAAACACACGTAAGGGGCTAAGAGTTCTTAACCAAACATTAGCTAGTAAAGAACCTTGCATGAGTATCTGAAGACCCCTTCCCAAGTCCCCAGACACCAACTTTGATTTGTGACACAAGTTTCTTTAAGAAAATGCCTCATGAGGAGCATGAAGCAGGGTTAACTCATTTCACCATCCAAGAAGCTTTGTGCTAAGTGTTCAGAAATCCCCAGGTGCCTCTTTCAAGCCACCAGGACTCCCGCACCCTGGGAGCATCCAAGCTGTGTCTGGAGCAGAAAAGGTAAGCAGACAGTCCAGGACAGCTTGCCTCTGGGACTGGTTCTGCTCAGAGACTGGAACTGGATTTAACACTTAGGATGTCAGACTCTCAGCTGCTCGGAGCAAAGACAGGACTTTCCAGTCCTCATGTCCAAGGACCAATCATGGCGTTCCAGCAGAGATGCCCTAGTTAGGAGGAAAGAAACGTCACTGGGACTCACCGACCGTGGATCACTGTGAGAACAAGGCAGTGTGCACAGGGTTGTTTTTTGTGCGATTGTTGGATGGCCAGCTTCTGAAAAATACTTTCAGAAGCACTGCATTTGATAACCATTAGTGGATCTAAAGAGACTCAAGGGGGCGCCTGGATGGCTCAGTTGGTTAAGCGACAGCCTTTGGCTTGGGTCATGGTCCTGGAGTCCTGGGATCGAGTCCCACATCGGGCTCCCTGATCAACGGGGAGTCTGCTTCTCCCTCTGACCTCTCTCCTCTCATGCTTTCTCTCTCTCTCTCTCTCTCTCTCAAATAAATAAAGAAAAAATAAATAAAGAAAAAAAAAATTGAAAGAGACCTTAAAGTCAGTGACCGAAATGAGTCTTTCCACCGCATATCTCCTTTCTGACTTCCACAAGGACATCCTAAAAAGTTATGGGCTGCCAGTAAGTGGGGGAAAGGCTGGGCAAAAGAAGGATTCGGAGACCTTCGGGGGTGGCTAAAGCGATCTGATTTCCAGCCTCAGCCAAGGTGTCTGGTTCCCGCAGCCTGGCCTGGGAGGCAGGCAGGAGGCAGCTGAGAAATGAGGGATTTACCGGAGGGAACTTCTCGTTTCCATATCAAGTCCAGGAAATGAAAGGCACAAATGCTCAGAGGCAATAAGGGGACATCCTTTCCCAGCCCTGGGCCCTCCTTTTATCCTCTCAGAAGCCCAGCAGTTATTAGAAAGGCGAGCCAGCCTGAGACCTGAGGAAAGAGGCGGGGCAGCGGCCTGTCATTTCTCCCAACTTTGCAAGTGCAATTTAATTAAACGAACCATTTATTTCATTAAAAGTAGAGATCAACAGTTTTAAATCAGGCATTTGCAAAAAGAAAAACCTCGTTACAATCTGCCTTAAGCCTCCTCTCCCAAATAAAATACTTTGTGCTGTTAGTTCCTGTGAAGACGTAGTCCACGAGGAAACTGGGTAAGATTTGGGTTTCTTAGATAGTCACGAGTTTGCAGCCCAGCTCTGCCCCTTACAAGTAGCATGACCCTGGACAAGTCACTTCATGACTTTGCATCTTGATTTTAATGTAAAACAGAAAAAAGAAGATTCAAGGGGGAAATTTATTAATGTCAGTGAAATTCACAAATGCTGAGACATCCATTTAAAAAATACTTACCTGGGCACCTGGGTGGCTCAGTGAGTTAAAACCTCTGCCTTTGGCTCGGGTCATGATCCCAGGGTCCTGGGATCGAGTCCCACATTGGGCTCTCTGCTCGGCAAGGAGTCTGCTTCCTCCTCTCTCTCTGCCTGCCTCTCTGTCTACCTGTGATCTCTGTCAAATAAATAAATAAAAATCTTTTAAAAAATAAATAAATAAAAAATACTTACCTGGAGCAACTGCTGTTTACTGGGCTGTGTTCCAGCCTCAGGGGCCATGGCAGGCAGTAGCTCTCCCAGAGCTTGCCTTCTGGTTGAGGGAGAAAGACCAAAAATCATAAATAAGAAAGAACATTTCAGAACATGCTAATGCTATGAAAACCTATACCAGGGTGAGGGAGGGAAGTAGAGTGAATGTGGTTGGCATCAGGGTTAGATGGAATGATCAGAGAAGGCCTGTCTGATACTGAAAGTGGGAACCAGATGTCATTAAGGAACCAGCCATGAAAGCACCTGGGGGAAGGAAATTCCAGCCACAGGGAACAGCAAGTGCAAAGGCCCTGAGGCCAGAGCGGGTTTGGCAAGTTGAGGGAGCAGAGAGCTGGGTTGGGGAGAAATCGATGGTGGCTGCTAAGAGATGTTAGCTTTACTCAGAGGGCCAGGGGAAGTTAGTGGATTTTAAATGAGGAAAAACAGTTCTGATTTTTGTCTTAACAAGAGTACTCTGGCCGCCTCATAGACCCCAGATCTGGGCGAGAAGAGAAGCAAACTATATATGTAGCCCAGCACACAGACACAGTTATTCTCTTCCTCCCACAAATCTCCTTCTCTTGGTGAGGGACTAAAGGCCCCGGGGAGGGGCACCTGGGTAGCTCAGTGGGTTAAAGCCTCTGCCTTCGGCTCAGGTCATGATCTCAGGGTCCTGATATCGAGCCCCACATCAGGCTCTCTGCTTAGCGGGGGCCTGCTTCCCCCTCTCTCTCTGCCTACTTGCGATCTCTCTCTGTCAAATAAATAAATAAAATCTTAAAAAAAAATAAATAAAGGCCCCTGGGAAATAAGGTAAAGCACTAAGCATGGGGCTTAGCACTTAGCAGGCACTCAATAACCAGGAGAGCTGTAATAATGAGTCTGCTTATTTGGAGGAAGCGTGTCTTAATCCCTCACTTTTGAAGCAAGCGGGGAAATTGAAGTATAAGGACAAAGTGAAAACTGAAGTCCTGTGGCAAACAGGGACATTTGGAAACTACAGCCACATGGGCTCTGCTCCCTCCCTCCCAGCGCCAGAGAGTGACCTGCCCTGAAACACATTGCAGTGACTTAGGGGCTGGGCCCAAGGACCCAGGGGGCATCCTACAGGACCAGCCAGAGAGTTCTTGGCTTTGTGCAGGACAGGAATCTAATACAGCCAGGAAGAAGATAGCCCCGTTGACTGAATAGCGTGAGAGAAAAGAGTAGAGCGGACAGGGTGTCTGGGAGACTCCGAAAAGGAGAGGTGAGTCTCCCTGCCACTTGGGGTTAGGGGATTACACTGGACAAGGGTCCGGGATAGATGTTCCTTCAGGAATCCAGGGTAAGGTCCCATCCGGGTGAACAATAGGTGTTATTCCCTAAACCACCCAAGGCAGGGGTGTTGATGCTGATGTCAAATGCGGTTTGTTCGAAACTAATGTCTTCGAGCTCGGGATCCGGTTCTTACATGTTTTCAGGTGTTTGGGGGCCTAGGACGAAACTCTGAGAATGATTCACTCTCTTGCTTCCCCCTTGAGACGGGGACGTCACTTCTTTGGTTGACTCAGATGCAAGGTGAAATGTAGAACAGGAGTAAACAGGGCCTAGCAGAGAAGCAGCAGAGAGAGAGAGAGAGAGAGAGAGAGAGCCTTTCCGAACTGCTCCCCTATCTTGGTAGGGGACAGTCGACAGAGTGCACTTGGCCTCTGGATTTGAGTCACTACTTCGCCTCCAGATTTTCCTAAAGCAGATTTCAACTTAATCACCCCATCAAAAGCCCCTTTTTCATTTTTAAAAAAATTTTTAAAAGCCCCCTTTAAAGTAAATAACTTAAAATGCCCCATTTACTACGCTGAAATGAAAACCTAAATAATACAGCCCACCCACTCAAAACATTAAAAAAAAAAGCATATAGTATCGTGAATGTAACATAATGAAAAGAAATAAAAGAAAAAACATTTTTAATATCTATTTCAATATGTAAACACCCAGGCCTGACCACAATAGGAGACACAGTGAAGGAATGTGGTATGTGTACCTGCTTCTCATTAAAAAGATTTGCATTTAAGAGAGGAAAAGCCAGAGCCATTCTGAAGGAGTGGAACTGGGTGTTTATGGAGTTTCTATCACATCAGCATGACTGGTTAAATCAGTGGCCATTGGGATTGAACTCAACCTCCAGCCCTTCTCCTCTCCCCCCAGAGGTCAGGGAGTGGAGCAGAAAGTTCAACCCTCTAATCCCTTGTTGGTTTCCCTGGCAACCAGCCCCCATCTTTTTAAGATTTTAATTATTTATTTGACAGAAAAAGAGATTACAAGCCGGGGTAGCAGGGAAGGGAGAAGCAGGCAGGGAGCCCAATGCTGGGCTTGATCTCAAAACCCGGGGGTAATGACCTGAGCCAAAACCAGGAGCCACCCAAGCATCCCTTCAGGGATTTTGCACAAGGCATTTCATTAACATAAACTCACTGTGGTCCAAAGGGTCTTGATCTGAACAAGACACCCAGTTCACCTTCAGTGCTCTCATCACTTGGGAAATTCCAGGGTTTTAGGAGCTCTGTGCCAGGAAAGGGGACAAAAACCAAATATATATTTCGTATCACACACTCCCAAGTACTACTAATCACCCCACCCCAGCCAATTACTATGACCATGAAAACCACCAGTCCTTCTCTAGGAGCTGGGCCGCCTCTGCCGAGAACCACTGCCTTAAATCCTGGTACAGGAGACGATGTGCCCAGAAGAGCAGCATTTTGTCATTTCATCTTCGCCTGATGTGGAAGGCAGACCAGTGGCCCCTGAAAGATCTCCACGTCCAGTCTTCAGGACCTGGAACTGTTACTTTCTATGGTAGATGTGATCACGAGGGTCCTTGCAGAGGGAGGCAGGAGATCAGAGCGCAGAGCAGGAGACAGCAGGACAGAAGGAAGGCGTTGAAGCGGAGGCACTGGGCGGGCAGGTGGCCTCCAGCAGCTGAAAAAGGCAGCCCAGGGAGCTCACACCGCTGCTCATCTTCGTGCTTACCTCCCAGCTACAGTGACTGGAACTGATTTGCCATTTATGGCATGATAAAAAACTCGTTTCTCAACTATATGCATTTAAGTTAGAAAAAAGCAGGGAGGGTAGCTGAGTTAAAGGAAAATGTTAAGTTAGCCCAGTTGCCCTGCGGAGGACAAAACTTACAAAGGTGTAACGAGTATGGCCGTGGGTTGGAAGATACCAGGTTAAACGAGTACGTGGGAATTTCCAAGAAGGGAAAGTTTTCTGATGGAAGATTCTGGCCCCTTCTGCTTTTTGCTTTATGGTACCCAAGCACCAGGGAAAGGTCATCACACATGCATTATCCTCCAGGATTCCTGGGAGGGACTCGTTGACTGTCTTCAGATGAGGAAACTGAGGCCCAGGAAGTATGAACATCTCATCCAAGGTCATGTCCTTGGGTTTGGGGGGGGGGGTGGTTTGAACTCAGGTCCCACGAATTGCACGGTTCATGCTCTCGGCGATTTTGGCTCCATGGAGCTGCTTGTCTGTGGCCACTTGCACGCACACGTTTGAAAATGGAGACAGTTTGGGGTCATCATTTGCCGGAAGCCAGTTGCCTCATTAGTGCTGTGTGAAAGACAGATTGATGTTCTCAGACCAAGATAATTACTGGATCTTGGTTTATATCACCTTGGGAAGGGGTTGTTAAGAGGTGCCATCAGAAGACAAGACATTCAGTCTTTCTAAAGTGCCACGTGGCAGAACTTGATTGTTGTTAAGATGTGGAGAAACATTTGAGCTTGACCACTGGACACTGGCAATGTTGGAAACACCCAGACATGGGGAGACAGCCAAGCAGAGTCAAGAATTTTAGATTATAAGTGACAAAAGCTCAACACACATTAGTTTAAGCCAAAAGGGAAAATGTATCTACTCCTATGACCAATATGTCCCAAAGGGGACTTCAGGAACAGTGGGATCCAGCCCCCACATAATTTTGTCTGAACCTATATGCCCTGTCAGGGAGGCTCTGCCAGTGTGGTGACAAAGATGGCTGCCAGCAACTTCCGGCAGAAGTTCTCCCAGCTCGCACCGGGGTTGAGAAGCTGCCACTTTCCCAGCAGTTACAGCTAACGTCCTGGTGCCAATTCTCAGGGGCTTCCATTGGCCGGATGACCGACCATCCGTCACAATGGCTCAGCCCAGGCCTGGGTTACGAAATCATCCTGGGAGGCCAATAATGGGTATTATTTTTTGCTAAAAATTAATAACTGCTTATTTATAGACTTGAAAGTTCATTCCTAGAGAGATTAGGTCTCTGCACAATATCATGCCACTGCCCCTTTACCTCACTAGTCGGTGTTTCCCTCAAGACCACCCCCAGGCTCGATGAGCTGCTAGGAGGACCCACAGGACTCAGAAGAGCTATTATGTTCACAGTTAGAGTTTATTACAGTGAAAGGACACAGGTTAAAATCAACAAAGGGAAAAGGCACATGGAAGAAGATCCAGGAGAAAGTAGAGACCACCTTCCAGAATCCTCTCCCAGTGGAGCACAGACGTTCCAGAGACTTCCGCCGGCACTAATCTGACAACACATGCCTGGTGTGGCCAACCACTGGCGCTCATCTGAGCCCTGGTGTCCAGGATCTTACTGGGCTCTGTGCTGTAGGCACACAGCACCTCAGCGACCCAGACTCCAGCCCCCCAAAACAAAATCGGGCACTCTCCCTAATTCCATTGTTAGCAGACACCGTCCGATCAACCTGTACTGCATAGCCCAAGGACTCAGAGCTCATCCTGCCAAGGATCAGTCTTTTTTTTTTTTTTTAAAGATTTTATTTATTTATTTGTCAGAGAGAGAGAGAGCGAGCACAGGCAGAGTCTTAAAGAGGACCTGCTTAGGAATGCAAAGGGTTCTAGCAACATGGGCCTGCCTAGTTAACCCTTTCCTGACAGACGACCTCCAAAGCTTCACAGCAGGGACCCCACAGGAAACCAACCAAATGGCTCAGCTCCTGTGGAGACTGCTGGATGCTGGGCCTGGTCCATCAGGATATCCCAGGGGCGACGTCACGCTTTTTTCCAGTCACACAGCTGAATCATGGAAGGTAGACACGTCCTCAGAGCAAAGACACCCTGACAGGCATCATGGCATAACCAGAGGATTGTGGACTATGGTGTCAGATCAGACCTGAGTTCTAGTCCCAAAGCTGCCTCAGGAAGAGAGGCATTTTATACCATGACCCATCTCTGCCCCTCCCCCACCCTCCCTCTGTCTCAAACACACACAAAAACACACTCCAACTAAAATAGAAGTTCACCATTACTGGGAATGGCATACTTGGGTATTTGTCATCTATTCTGGGCATTGGCAAACTTTTCCTATAGGGGTAATAAGGGGCACTTAGATGGCTCAGTAGGTTGAGCACCTGCCTTTGGGTCAGGTAGTGATCCCGGGGTCCTGGGATTGAGCCCTACATTGTGCTCCCCACTCAGTGGAGAGCCTGCCTCTCTCTCTCCCTCTGCCCCTCTCCCTCACCCCATCCCCACTCATCATCTTGCCCTCTATCTCAGGTAGATAGATAGATAGATAGATAGATAATAAATATTTTAGACTTAGGCTAGGCTCTGTAGCAACTATCAGCTCTGCCACTGTAGCACAAAAGCAGCCATAAACATTAAGTGGACAAATGGGCATCACTGTCTTGCAATAAAACTTTATTTACAGAAACAGACCGTGGACCACAGATTCTCTTATATTTCTTCCATTCTTTTTTTTTTTTCCCCTTTGGTAATGCTGGCCATTAAAGTAAACTTTCAGTAACGATTATAACCAGCACTTTGAAAAAGCCGTTTGATTCTTACAACAACCCTGTGTGGTAAGTAAAACCCCATTTTACAGAAGACAGACTGAGGCGTGCTGAAGTTAAGTAATGGTACAAGGTCATCTAACTGGTAAGAGGTGGAATTGGCCTTGGACACAAGCAGTCTGGCTGAGAGCCCACTCTCTTAGTCTCTACTCCAGAGCATTCAAAAAGTAGCTGTTAACATTATCACTTAACCAGCCCCGAAATAACCTTAAGGCCTTGAGTCACCTGAAGTTTCAGGATCAGATTAGGACGAACCCTCCTTTTGTTCAAAGGGTTGTTGTGATGTTGAATAAATAGTGTGCGGATCTCACTTCTTTGAATGAAACATGCATTAAAACCATCTACAACCAAAGCACTACATGCTTAAAAACAGAAAACAGGGTTAGCTCAGAGAAGAGATTTCTATAGTGGACAGGTAGAGTTACTCATTTAAATGACTGGTTAAAAACTTGGACTCCTTTTGAAATGAAAATGTTGCCTTCTAATAGATAGAGGAATGGGAAGTAGACGTCCAAGAATATGGCTTGAAATGGGGATCTTGTACATTTGGGCATGATGGAGACTTGGTATTAAACAGCCACTGTTGTCTTAATTAACCCAAATAACATTTGTGTTCAGAGATAGAAACCTCCAAGAATCGTAGGCTGTTTTCTTCATTCGAGTTTGTTTGACGTCAGATTAATTTCCTTTTAGGAAAGATTTTCATTTTCACACTCTTACTGTATCCCGTCCATCTAGGAGACACAACCGTGCGTGCATCACAAGACAACTGAGTTACCGATCCACAGGGCAGATCTTAGAGCAGCCCAGGTGAAGAAAGTTCCTGCCATCCTCCTCTTGTTAGAGAACTTCACCAGGAAGGCGTAATAATTAGATCCCAGAGCTGCGTCCAGGTCCACAGCTCCCAACCTGAGGCAAGGTGTCAAGGCTTTGGAGCCTCCACATCTGCCTCCTGAATGAACGCTCGCACAGCACAGCTCGCCACGTCACTCTCAGCGCCCCGTAGAACACGTAGAAAAAATCTCAAGTGCCTTTGATTTGTCCCCTCTCTGAGAGAACCACCCCAAACTGTCAAGTCAAACAAAGATGACGTTCCGTCCACCCAACACCACCTGCCCCCAGCACGGTCCTTTGATGGACAAGTTACAAATGGAAGCCTATTTGGGGAGGAAATAACCCTTTTTTCAGTTCTCCCTTCTGGTTTAAATTGATCATTTGTTAAAAACAATCTGGGTGTGCTGTTGCTTATTTAGGAAATGAACCTAAACAAGCTGATGATTTTTTAATCCAAAGAGTATGTCATGATTAAGAGGTGGTTTTCGTACAGTACCACCTGATTTGGGGTGTTCGGGTGTTTTGGGTTACAGACACCGGTTCTTGGCGTGAGGGTTCGAGGACGTGGCCTGGGGGATTTTGACAATGACCAGTGCTGGTGGAGTGTCTGCTGCATAAACCTCACCATGACCTCGGGTATGAGAGGGGTCAGAGTGAGTTTGAATGGGTCATTGGCCTGTTTGTAGCTGAAGAACGTGGCGTGAAGGTTTCCCTGTGTGAGGGTTTATTTGACAGGGTGATGTGCTAGATCAGAAAGAGAATCCCCCTCCAACTTGCACAGAGCGACTTTAGCCAACAGACCAAGGCGGTGTGTTTGTGGAGTAAATTAGGAACAGATTGGGCAGGTAGCAAGAGACAAAACCAGGGGCTTTCTGTTGCCCTCACTGTGGATGTGTTTCATGTCAATTACTGCAGAGTCCCCACCCCCCCCCCCCCCCCGCCTTTTGTTTCTCAGTCTTTGCAATCCTGGAAAAACATTTTCTACTTGGATAAAGTGGTCTGGCTCAGGGTCACACTTTGTATTACTTAATTCCTGGGACAGTTGGGCTCTTCCAGACTTTTCTGCCTCTTACAGCTAGTTTATATCAAATTCCTTAAAAAGAGGTCCCACCTACAGAATTCAGAACAATCCCCAGCCAGCATGAAGGCAGATTTTAGGAAAACCTGAAACAATGAGAATTCTCCAGGAGTAGATGGGCATTCTAAAGGTTCCCCTCAGAAACATCTGGGTGTTTTTAACATTTTGTTTGAAATTTTTTTTAAGATTTTATTTTTAAGTCATCTCTGCACCCAACAGGAGCTCAGATATACAACCCTGAGATCAAGAGTCTCACATTCCACCAACTGAGACAAGTGCCTCAAAATTTTGTTTTAATTTTGATTATATGATAAGTATGTGAATCCCTTCTCTTTCAAAACAATTTAGAATATTCTAGCTCGTGCTAAAGTTTACGTTCATCTTTACCTCGAATTCCTGTCCCTTCCACTGTGCCTTCCAGAAGTAGTTACTGTTCTGACCCTGGGTATAACCTTCCAGAAATTTATAAATATAAAGTGACTATGGAAAATAGGTAGTAGCATTGTGTGTGTTTCTAGTAAATGCCAGTAACATGCAGTACATAACTTTCAGAAAACTGTTAATTTCACTTGGTATTATTTTTTGACATGTCCCTATTAATATGTGGAGATGTGGTTCATTTCTTTCAATTAAATTTAGTTTTCCACCGAACGAATATGCTACATTTTATTGCTCTAGTAACCTTTGGCCAGACAGCTAAATTGTTCAATCTTTGGTATTTACAAATAATTCTGTAATGAAGGACTTTTTACATGTCCCCTGTTCCTCTGATGGGTTTTTCTCTAGGGAATTACTCAGTATGTTCCCTTTTATTTTTAATTTTGCTTTTTTAATCTAGGAAATCCATGCATAGAGTTTAAAACTCATATAGATCTACAAAGGAAAGTGTTAGAGGAAACAGCAGTCCCTAGTGGACCCCACACATACCGTTTCTTTCTGCCCACAGGCAACAACTTCCAACCCTTGCTGATTCTTTTGGTACTTATCTCCAAATTTCTAAGTAACCTGCTTATGTTATTACTTCTTGATTTTTCAATTCCATCTTAGGCATGCTCCCTGACTTCCCAAATTAGAAGATGAGAATTTAGCTCTCTTTCCTCACCCTGGCCCCCATCACACATATGCAGACTTCCTCCCCACATCCTGCTGCTATCAATAAGATGTCATTTCAGCTGTATCAATATTGAACATTTGCCTTCTTCTAGCTACACAAAATACTTTTCACAGACAGCCCATCCCATACGCAATAATTGCTTTTCCTGGTTGATGCGCTGGCCTGGGAGCAGACATTTTTCTATATAAATTCTTTCAGCGGATGAGTGTAGACGGCAGCTTCTCTCTCGTCCAGCGCACGAAGCCTGCTCACCCGTGGTTGGGTGCGCGGCTTCAGAACGTACAATCGCGCAGGGGTGAAATGGTTCAGGGGTGAGTCATGTGTGGAAACACCCCCCCCAAAACCATTTCCCGGGTCACACACCAATTCCCTGCTTGACCCAAAACGTTTGCTTTCCTCGTTTTTTCTTCATTTCTCGCTGAGTACCCTGCCGCCTTCCAGCCAGGACCCAGAGTGCTAAGCTTTGGCTTCTGGGGCCCTCATGAGGTGTTTCACCGAATTTCTGTGTTCCTGGGCTTGATTCTTCACAGTTGTGTGTGTGAGCTAAGATCACCAGCTGCATTTCCCCCCCTTTTTTTTCAGGGTCAAGAAGGGTTTATGTCGTTAATTATTTATTTTTTATTAGAAGTGAGACAGCCTCCTGGTGAAAAATTCAAGCAGGAAAAGATGTGTACAAGGTCCCCTTCATGCCTCCTGCCACCACAGCCTTTCCAAGGCCTCTGCACAAGCAGGGCTGCTCTGGGGCTCCATAACCTGAGTTCACATCCCAGCACCCACTAGCTGCGGGGCCTTGAGCAAGTTACCTAATCGTTTTGGGCCTCAGTTTTATCATCTGTAAAATGGGGAAATAGTAATGCGCAACTCATAAGTCTTTGTGGGGCCTAATTGAGTTAATTTGTACAGTTGCACAGAGAAAGCACTTAAAAGATATTAACCTGGACTATCACCAAGTGTTGTATATCCTTTTAGACCAGTGGTTCTTACCTTGGCCACACATTGAAATTAGGAGGGTGGAGAGATTTCCAAATGTCTGATGCCTGGACTCCATCCTCAGAAATTCTGATTTTATTGGCCCAGGAGAGGGCCTGAGCATCAGGATTTTTTACGTGCTCCCAGTCATTGCAGTGTACAGCCAGAACTGAGAGCCATCGTGCTGAGTATTTTTCACATGTATCAGTTAGGATAGGTGAGGTAACAAGCATCTCCAAGACATCATCCACTTCTCTTTTATGGTATATGCCCGTCCTGGTTTGTTGCAGCTCTGACCCACATCATCTTGTCTCTGGAACATTTAGTCTTGTGAAGTAGGAGGAGAGAACATGACCAACCATACACTGGCTTTTATTGGGGTTTTGTTTGTTTGTTTGTTTTATTTTTTCAGGGTTCCAAGATTCATTGTTTTTGCACCATGCCCAGTACTCCATCCAATACATGCCCTCCTTAATACCCACCACCAGGCTCACCAACCCCCCACCCTCCCCTCCAGAATGCTCAGTTTGTTTCTCAGAGTCCACAGTGTCTCATGGTTCTTCTCCCCTCTCTGATTTCCCCCAATTCACTTTTACTTTCCTTCTCCTAATGTCCTCCGTGTTATTCCTTATGCTCCACAAGTAAGTGAAGCCATATGATCATTGACTCTCTCTGCCTGACTTATTTCACTCAGCATAAATCTCCTCCAGTCCTGTCCATGTTGCTACAAAAGTTGGGAATCCATCCTTTCTGATGGCGGCGTACTATTCCATTGTATCTATGGACCATATCTTCTTTATTCATTCATCTGTTGAAGGGCATCTTGGCTCTTTCCACAGTTTGGCAATTGTGGCCATTGTTGCTATGAACATTGGGGTACAGATGGACCTTTTTTTCACCACATCTGAATCTTTGGGCTAAATACCCAGTACCATGCACTTGATTTTAAAGCTTCAGACCAGAAATGAAACACAACTTCTGCTCACATATCATTACCCACACAAGTCACACAGTCACATCTGAGTCAAACAGGGAGGGTATATTTCAGGGGTTGCCAGACTTTTCCTACAAAGGGCCAGATAATAAATATTTTAGGCTTTGCAGGACACCTGGTCTCTGTGGCTCCTGCTCTCCTCTGCCTTTAAAGCTCCAAACTTGCCATAGACAATACACTGTTGAAGAATGGAAAAAGTCAGGGGCGCCTGGGTAGCTCAGTTGGTTGAGTGTCCAACTCTTGATTTCCGCTCAGGTTATGACCTCAGGGTCATGGGGTCAAGCCCTGCATCAGGCTCCATGCTGGGTGTGGAGCCTGCCGAAGATTCTTTCTCCCTCTTCCCCTCCCCACACTTGCACACACATGCACTCTCTTTCTCTCAAAAAAAATTTGTTTAATGTGGAAATTCATTCCTAGCTTATGAGCCATATGCCAACAAGCAGCAAACCAGATTGGAGCCATGGGTGTCGTGTGTGGGTCACCCTCCTACAGGGAGAAGCTCTCCAGGAAGAGACCCCAAATATGGGTGAAGAGTCCCGCAGTCTATCACAGCCTGTGTATAGGGGAGAGGGAGAGAGAAGGGACCCTTTTACTGCACAGTTTTTCCTTCATATCTTGGTGATAGTTTTACATCAGGAACTCCCACATGACTTTGCTTTTTTAATGGCGGCCTAGATTTCCGGGGTAAGGATGGGCCATCATGGGGTTTTGTTTGTGCGCTTGTTTTTATAATTAATCCTCCTGCGAGGTCACCATGATAGTGCACGTATCGGGAGGAGTCTGACGACATCCACAGAGACCATAGTAAAGAGACAACCAACATACAGGTCGGCTCTCGCGGTGGGTTTTAGACAGTCTGCACTGCTTCCCTGCAGTCTTCTAGGCCTCCCTGGAAGGGGAAAGGCTTGGGGGGGCCCTCCTTTCTTGCTGCCATTCCTGGATCTGGCAACGCTGAGCACAGTCGCAGTTGCAGGGACATTTGGGGGAGAGGGCTAGTAGAAACTAGGGGCGCCTAGAAGGGAAATCTCGGAAGCCGTCAGGCATCATCACCCTGACCGCACATGGAGACACAGCTGAGACCACGTGGAAGCCCATCAGGAATGACCCTGACTGCCTGTCAGCAGGGGGATGGGAGAGAGAGGCGCCGCCGGCAGGTGACTCTGTCCTTTCTTTCTACCAGGACACCACGACGTCGGTGCGCATCGGCCTGATGATGGAAGAAATGATCTTCAACCTTGCAGATACGCATCTGTTCTTCAACGACCTGGAGGTTTGGCACCCCCCGCCCCCCCGTCCCGCATCATAGTCCCCATGCTTAACAACCTGCGGCGGGTTCAGGGGAAGAGATGCGGCCTTCTCTCTTTTCTGCTTTTCCTTTTTCCTTTAGAGGCTAGAAACTTTTGCTGACAACCCCCAAGAAGGCACAACGCTGTGGCCAGCGACAGTTTATTGAAAACACACTTGGCCAGCTGATCGCCACAGCTGCCCCATGCGGCCAGTGGGCTTCTCGCCACTCTGGCGGCGATGACCACTGGCGGTTTCGCTAATCCAATTAAGGCCATGCGGTCGCTTCCTCCTGAAACTTACTATTTAATAAGTTTATTGAGGCAAATTAGTACAGATCCTCCTGGGTCAGTAATAATTAGCAGTGGGCCAGGATGGAAGCTTTTAAAAACAATTTACATTCCCCTGAAAACACGTTTTACAGAGAGAGAGAGCAAGCAGAGGGACTGGTGCTTATTTAGTGTCTGCTTCTGTGCCCGAAGCAAGTAGCAAAAGAGATAGGAAAGGGGAAGGAGGTAGCATCAGAAATGAATTTAACTCCTTTGTTTATATCCAGCCTGTGGCAGAAAGATTTGAGAAGGATTTCAAATGGAAAACATATTTAAAATTGAATTATAAAAGCAAAGCAAAGGAATAGAAAGCTAAGTTAATTAATAAGGGTAAAGCACTGTACCAAAAAATCTAGCTGAGGCCAACTCCTGCAGTGAAGTTCAGAGTTAATCTCTCTGAGCTCCCTAGTAGCCAGAGCAAGGAGGGAAATACAATGCATGACTTACCTCTGATGAAAGAGCAAGCAGCTTTCTACAAGGTGAGAAGGGGTTTGGTGTGGCTTTGTTGTTGTTGTTGTTGTTGTTTTGGCTGATAAGAGGATTAACTGAGGGATCAAATGGCTTTGCAAATTGTATTTGTGTTTTTGGTTTACCAGATTGAAAAATTAAGGTTCCTTAAAATTATCCTGTGTATGAAAGAACAGTCCAGTTTATCTTAGCAGGAATATTTCTTCCTGGAATCAAAAATCCCTGGGACTAGCCTGTGAAGTAGAAATATGAAGGCTCTGAATTCAGATCTAGCCTGGTTGGCCCCGAGCATGAGTAATATGTATCATCAGGAAGGTTTTCCTTCCCTCACCACCTCCCCTCCAGCAGCCCTGTTTGTTTCCTATGATTAAGAGTCTCTTACAGTTTGTCTTTCTCTCTGATTTCATCTTCTTATTTTTCCCTCCCTTCCCCTATGATCCTGTGTTTTTGTTTCTTAAGTTCCACACATGAGTGAGATCATGTGATAATTGTCTTTCTCTGATTGACTTATTTCGCTCAGTGTAATACCTTCTAGTTCCATCCACGTCATTGCAAATGGCAAGATTTCATTTTTTGACGGCTGCGTAGTATTCCATTGTGTATATATACCACATCTTCTTTATCCATTCATCTTTGAAGGACATCTGGTCTCTTTCCATAGTTTGGCTATTGTGGACATTGCTGCTGTAAATATTGGGGTGCGGGTGGCCCTTTGGATCACTACTTTTGCATCTTTGGGATAAATACCGAGTAGTGCAACTGCTGGGTCATAGGGTAGCTCTGTTTTCAAGTTTTTGAGGAATCGAAGAGAGGATCTATGTAGAAAGTCATTGATGACAAAAGAGAACATTGGCATGGTAGGTTTTTCTGTGAGTATCAAGCCCAGGAGTGTCCCTTCAGCCAGATGCAATGTGCAGGCCCGCTTTACAGTGACCTCTCGTGTCTTGGGGAAAAAGAGGGAGCTGGGAGGGAGGGAGAGAACAAAAGAGCAAAACAAACACGGCAGTTGAATTCAGCAAATATTTATGGAGCGTAATGTAATACAGTCGGCTGATTGCAAATCACAAAACCTGATGAGCTTTAGCCAAGGAAGAGCGATTATTGGCTCTCTTTAGTTGAAAAATCCAGACTGGTTTTCGTTTCTCAAGATCTCCTCCTTAAAATGTTGGCTCCATGAGGGCAGGAACTCCAGCTGTGTCACCTTCAATGCCTGGGGCCTCGGCAGTAAACAGCCAAACAAATCCATAAATGAGAAAGTCCGTTTAATGAGATGGTCGTGAAGAAAATACGACAATGAGATATGACAGTGAGTGATGGGAGAGAGGTGTAGGCTGTGAGGAGGTGGTCAGCATTTCTCGAGGGAGTCAGGAGAGGCCTCTGGAGGAGGGGACACTTGAGCTGAGGCTTAAAAGAGGACAGCAGCCAGCCAGGTGGAGATCTAGAGAGGTGGGACCGGCACATGCAAAGGCCCTGGGGTGGGAAGTGTGTGAAGGCCACAGTGACTGTAGTGAATGAGTGAAAGCACAGTGGCAACTGGGATAAGAGAGTCTGGAGAGGGAGGTGTGGGCCAGACATGGGTCGTGGATATCAGAGTTTATCCTATGTGCTGTACACAGCGTGGGGCCAGGGAGCATTAAACAGGAAAAGCTGTGTGATCTCATTTATGTTTTAAAAGGACTGCTCTGGCTGCTGCGTGGAGAATGGGCAACAGGGGGCAAAGGGTGGAGGCTGGGAGACCAGCAAAGAAATTATTGCAGTCGTCCAAGCAACAGAAGAAAGTTGGTTGGATCAAGGCTTCGGGGTTGCACTAAAGCCAAGAGGGCTCCTGAGGGGTTGGATGGGGGATGAGGGAGAGAGAAGAGTTGGGGTGCGGCGGGAGGCTTGGCTTGACTAGGGTTACAGTGCCATCCTCTGAGATGGGCAGATGTGGGAATGCAGGGGGGAAACCCATCCTTCTGTTGAGGGCACATGGGGTTGGAGGTGTCTGTGACACCCGGGGAAGATACCAAAGTGACGGCCAGAGGTAAGAGTTAAGACCCACACAGTAAGAACGCCTGACACACAGTGGGCACTTTATTGGTGTGGGTTGAACCTGAGCCTGAGGGCCAGGTGTTTTGCTGGACTGTTGTGTATTTCAAGGCAATGTCTTTAGCCCCCTCGGCTGTTCCTCATTGGTTCCGAAGCGGAAGCCACCTCTCCTGGTGAAGGATTGAATTCCCAGCTGGAGCTGCCCAGGGAAGCCAGTTTGCTTTTACTCCCTAAATGCTTTTCAGAAATGTCCCCGGTGCCAGACGGCACCCCAGCAGAACTAAAACCGTGGTGCCCATGTTAAAACCGTTAGCTTGCTGGGGCAGGAGCCCCTGTCCAAGTCCACGGGGCAGCCTCCCGGTGCTCCCCAGGGAGACTGTGGGAGTCAAGAGAGGGCCATGGCCCACCCAAAGCCACGAGACCAGCCCCTGCATGGATGGTTAGGTGTTAGGGGCTGAAGTCAGAAGACCCTCTTCTCTGCTCGGAGCCTGCGGGGCCATCTGTAAAGAAGGGAGTCCGCTCTCGGTCGCAGCAGCAGTTTCAGGGAAGCCCTCCCCCAAGGGCTGTGGGCTCAGGGACAGATGAGACCAGCAAGATCCCCGCCCTTAAAGCACTGAATTTCCAGCTGGGGAAGCAGACCTCAAACAACCAAATATTTAATGTCAGATAAAGTGCCCCAAAGAGAGACCAGCAGACTCGGTCCCGGAGCTGTTGTTTCACTCGCTACGACCAGGTAAGGCTTGTGCCACCTTGGAGCAGACACCTGAACCAGGTGACGGAGCAGGCCACGTGGGTGTCCGGACAGGGAGAGTGCAGACCAAAGAGCAGGGCAGAGGCCCTTAGACATGGTCCGAGCTGGCAGGTTCCGGAGACAGGGAAGCCGGCACAGGATCAGGGAGGGTGGCAGTGGGAGTGGGAGCGCGCTGCAGACCACACGGGGCTCTGGGCCATCCTGAGGCTTTGGCTGATCTTCCCAGGGTGACAGGAAGCCGCTGGGGGGGTTTAAGCAGGAGAACACCATCTGACTTACGTTCCGAGGCTCTCCGTCGGGCTGCTGGGTGAACAGACCAGAGAGGGCAAGGCTAGAAGCAGGTACCTGAGCTCCGTCAAGTCAGGCCCCCAGCCTCCCATGTGAAAGCAGCCAGGGGGAAGACTCCAGAAACAGGGTAGGTGCCAAGGTCAGCTGTACCTCAGGCTCTCCAGGACACCTGTCCTGAGCTCCAGGCAAGCACCTTCTAATCCATTCCATCTGCCTTGGCATCCTGGCTCCGCCCATGCCTGGCAGTGTGCCCCGGGCAGGGGTCTCCCTCTCTTCTGCCTCATTTCCCTCATGTGCTCCACAGGTAGAAGAACAACCGAGCTTCCAGGTTGTAATGATGATGGGGGAGAGATGAAATCCGCCCACACACAGCCTGACCCGCCGCACGTGCCCAACAAGCAGGCGCCTTTCCACCAGGGGTGCAGCGCGTGTTCCGGGGCTGGGCGAAGGCTGGGGGGACTCCACAGTACCAAGGCAAACTGTTTCCTTTAAATTGTTAGACGTTGTTTATCTTACTACGAGCTAGAACAATACAACTCCTGATTTCACAATGATTCAAAAGCCGTGCATGCAACACAGAGATACGACAAGGTCACGGACTCCAGCTGCTGAGCTTGGGCATAGATTCCGCCAACCAGCTCCCCGCTCCAGGCCACCTCACCTTTGTGCAGGAGCAGCTTGGAAGCTGGGCAAGAGGACGCGTCATCCAAAACGTTGGCTGGATTGCGGGGCAAGGTGCGGGTTCAACTGAAGCTGGTGCGCTTATGGCTCAAGAGCTGGGGAGACCATCCTCGGGGCTCACTGACCTGCACTCATCCAGAAAAGCCCTTTAGTGGGGAGCCTCCCGAGCTGCCACTTCATACAGGGCTATAGGACCTAGCCCTGCGGCCTCCATTCAGCTGAGCGGAGACTCTAGGGAACACAGCTCTCTTGGCTTTGACTTCCTGGCTCAGGCTGCAGGGGAGGAGATGCCGGTCAACATGGCCCCGGGGTGAACAAAGCATGGCGGTTCCGCATTAGAGAAAGTTCTGGCCTCATTTTCCCTGTCTTTCCTCTTTGTCCTGCTTCTGCCTTGGCTTCTGTGAAGAGTACATGAACCCCTGAAACTGAATGTAACATATCTGCATGTGTGCAAGCGTGCGCCCCTAGAGAAGGTGGTGGGAGCATCCCATTCCTCTAGGGTTAGGATTTGCCCCAATATTAAGCCATGTAGCTTTGGGAGATGCAACAGTTCGGTTTCTTCTTCTATCTCCCCATAAACCCAATGAAACCAAGAGAAGGCAAAAGAAAGTATACTTGGAGCTGAATTAGAACCCAGCTCCATTGTAAAAAGAAATTTTGGAGTGAATAAGAGACCTCAGGACTCTCTGCCCAGGGCCAGACACCTGCTGACACCCTGCCGAGGTGTAGGCTGGAAGGTGAGGAGCACGGGTTGCCCCCTGGGCTGGTTCAGTGTGTTGCCAGGGGCAGGAAGGAAGCAGAGTCCTGAGAGCTCCCCGCCCCCACACGCATGCGTGCTGGGGGACTCGAGCACCCGCAGGTGCAGTCCACAGCTGGGAGGCCCTGGCATTTACGCCCAAGCTGGTCTCCACCTGTCCAAAGGCTGGGTGACAGCAGGAACTTGCTGTGGCATAGAAAGCTCTTTCCTTGATCCACCCCAGGATGAATGGGGTGCTTGCAAAAGCAAGGTTGGCAGAGAACCGTGACCTTCAAAGCAGAGAAAACACCCAACGGTGGTGGTGGAGGCACAGGCGTCGAAGTCAGACTTTGGTGTGAACCCCGTTTTGCTGTTCACTGAGTGATCTTAGACACAATGTGACTTCACACATTGGGGCAAATCCTGTTCTGCACCTCCGTTGCCTCTTCTGTACAACGAGGATGAAAACATACCTTGTAGGCTGTTGTAAGATCAGAGCTGGAGTGCGTACAGTCCTGCTCTTGGGCCCAGCTCCTCCGCTGTACGAGGATGCCCTGTGCTGGCAGGCGGACTCTCTGGCCTGGCTAAGTCCCCGACAGTGACAGCAGAGACTGGGCTGTTTGTAACCAGATCCGCAGGGTTGACCATCATTTGCTCTCTGCCCCCTGGAGACCCGGAGCCATGAAAGGTCTCCGCCAAGCCTTGCAAGTCATGCGGAGAGATGAGTGTGGCTAGGAGCAAGCCCAGATCCAGACCTGGGAACGGATCCTCTCAGTGGTTGTTCCCAGACCATTCCTGGACCCCCTGAGACTCTGCCTGTGCCCACTCAGCTTCAGGGGCCTCTGGGCTCTCCCTCGTTGGCAGGTAAAGGAGGTAATGTAGGCAGCCAGGGAAGCCCACTTTACAGTAAGTGTGAAGCATTTCTAGTAAGTGCCTACCCAACCCGAATGCTAGCACAGAGGTGGCATGCTCTCGGTAGATTTTGAAATGTCTTTGATGGGTGCAAAAAGTCAAAGGACGAACTGCAAACCTCCCCTGTCTGGTGGATCTTTACCAAAGACAATATGAGGCAATGGTTGAAGGCAAAGATTCTGGGGCCAAATGGCCTGGGTTCATAACCCAGCTCTGCAGTTAAAAGCTATGTGACCTCCGGTGAGTACTTAACCTCTCTGTGCCTCTGTCCTCATCTGCAAAACGGGAGTAATTATAATTCCTCCCTCATAAGATTACTCAGAATTAAATGAATTAATGTATATAAACCCTCTAAAACATAATAGCATGATGTAACTGATGGCTATCAGCATTATTAGTTTTATTTTATTATAATTCTTTTCATTATCGTCATGTGCATATAGGATCCTGCAAAGGTGCCAGGAATTTGTGACAACCCTGTGCAGCCCGTCATGTTTCTTTCCCCCCATTTTACAGATGAGGAAAGTAAAGGTTAGAGAGGGTTAGGGATTTGCCTAAGCTCACGGCAGCTGTAAGTATTAAGCCCAAGATTCAAACCAGAGTTTGCTGGACTCCAAGGCCTGCACTCTTAAAAAATGCAAATCTTCAAGACAAGAATTCGTTCTTTCTATTTCAAGATACTATAACTTTGGTTAAAAATAGATTTGAAAATCTAGAACTTGTTGAATGGCTGAGATTGGGTCAGTGGTGTGACTGGGAGCGTTTCCAAATTCCAGCAAGAAGGCGCTCAGTTTGGGCAAGAGAAAGACGTGAAACGGAGGCCGTGGTGAGCCAGGGCCAGCTCAGTGTCTGGGAGAGGGTGGGCGCTGTTACTGTGTCCTTTCCACGAGCACACACTGTCGGGGTTTGCAACACCTTTATCCTTGTCATCAGTGTGTTTTCCCTAGACCCAAGGGCAGGGCCATCCTGCCAGGAGGATGTGTTTGGAAATGGGAAGGAGGGTGCCAGTCATCCCGGGAAAGGGAAGAGCTACTGGCTTGCCGCAGGCAGGACCCAGAATGCCAAATAACCCGGCCCTGTGGACTGCCCTGCGCGTGAGGAACTGTCACACCCAAAAAGCCGGCGGCAGCCCCTAGAGAATCATGGCGTGGAGGCCTTGAGAGCTGCCGGCCGGCTGCGCGAGATTCCTGGATCACGCAGTGGACAGCCCAACCCAGGCTTCAGGCAGCTGGCTTTTACTTGAATACTAAAAAGAGAAAAGAAAGTGTTAAACGTATAAGTTTTTTTTCCTTCTCATGTCTAGGGGTGGAAACGACTGAGCCATTAAGCCGGTGATTTCATAGGTGATATTACTTAGGATGAGGTAAACGTTTTATTTATTTTTTTAAAGATTTTATTTATTCATTTGACAGAGATCACAAGGAGGCCCTGAGCAGAGAGCCCAATGCAGGGCTCGATCCCAGGACCCTGGGATCATGACCTGAGCTGAAGGCAGAGGCTTTAGTCCACTGAGCCACCAGGCGCCCCTATTTTATACTTCCTTAGAGTTGAGGGTAGGGGCCGAGGGAGGGGGAGGAAGAGAATCTGAAGCAGACTCCATGCCCAGCGTGGAGCCCGACTTGGGACTCGATCCCATGCCCCTGAGATCATGACCTGAGCCAAAATCAAGAGTAAAATGCTTCATGGACTGAGCCACCCAGGGAACCCTGAAATGAGGGTTTTAAACGTCTGAAAAGGAGAATAGATTTCAAGATAAAATGAGAAGTAAACGAAAGCGGCTTCCATAGATCAAACTCCAAGACGGTTGGCTCCACATGAAGGACCAGAGCCTGGAACCACGGCCATGGAGGCTCCCACTCCCCAGAGAGGCCTCGCACTGGGAAGAGAATGGGGATGCCACCCCGGGATCAGAAAGACCCAGGTTCAAATCCCCATCCCACTCCTTCTTAGCTCTAAGACCTTGAACAAGGCACTGAATTTGGCCGAGTCACCACTTCTTCTGCAGGTCCCTGTGGGACTGAAATGAGGAAAAGCCTTCAAAATAGGTCATTCTCCCATTCCCGCACTTTTGCTTCCTACCACGCAAGGGGCGCTAGCATTCTGGAAAAACCAAACCATGACCATTTAAAGGCTGAAGTCCAGCATCCTTTCTTCAGAAATTTAAGGAGAAAAGAGTAAACTAGAGTATGATTGGGTACGTCACAAACAGGTGAATATTGTTGGAAAATTGTTCCAGTCGTAGAAATTATGTTTCGGTAATTAAAATCTCTGTGTGATAGCAAATGTATTTCTTACTGAAAGTCATGGTCAAAACCATTTGGAAACCGATGGTCTAGAGCAGTCCCGTCTGGTAGATTTTTCTACAGTGCTGTAAATGTTCTGTCCAGTACAGTGGCCACTGGCGACGTGGGGCTAGAAAGCCCTTGAATTATGTCTAGTGCGACTGAGACCAGGAATTTCTATCGTATTTAATTTTAACTCGTTTTTTAAAGAATTCATATATTTATTGGAGAGCTAGAGACAGGGAGGGAGAGCAGGAGCACGGAGCAGAGGGAGAAGCAGGCTCTCCGCTGAGCAGGGAGCCCGACGTGGGGCACACAACTTGTGTAACCCTCGTTGTTACACATTGTCTTGGTCGGCTCGGGCTACCACAACAGAATACCACAGACTGAATGGTCTAAGCAACAGAAAGGAACTTTCTCACAGTTCTGGAGGCTGGAGGTCCCCAACCGAGGCGCTGGCAGATCTGGTTTCTGGCAAGGACTCTCTTCCTGGCTTGTAGAAGGCCACCTACTCCTCGCGTTCTCGTGGCCTCTCCTCAGTACGCGTGCAGAGACTGAGAAAAGGGGCTCTCTGACATCCCTTCCTTGAAGGGCACTAATCCTATTAGATTAGGGCCCCACCCTTCTGACCTCATTTAACCTTAGCCTTTACTTTCTTAGAGGCCGCAGCTCCAAATTCTGGGATTCAGGGCTTCACCTTATGGATTGTGGCGGGAACACACACATTCAGTCCAAAACACCCATTTTACAAATGAAGAAACTGAGGCACGGAGAGGTTACGCGAACCAGAGTCACACAGTTGGCGGTGGCGGTATCCAGACCCAGGCAGCCTGGCTCCGGAGTCTGAGGGCTCACCCACCGTGCTCTGCTGCCTCTCCCACAGGAGTGACGGCCATCTGGTTGGGGAAAGAAGGTTCCCCAGACTCAATACAGTGCTGTAGACAATGGGTTCATAGGGAAAGAGAGAGCAGAGAAGGTTGGTGTAGCCAGGATGACGTCTGGAGAAAGACAAGCAAGGTCCGACAGCAAGAGGAGAAGAAACTCCTGACATAAATGCACAAGACAAAGACAAAAGCTCCCCCAGGAGTTAACACAGCGTCTTCCCATTGTATACACAAAACAGAAGCCCCACAGGTAACAACAGAAGCCTGAGGACCCATGACGGCGCCCTCACACCCCACCCAGAAGGTGGACAGAGCCATAGAGGATCTGAATGCATTTCTAGAAAGAAGGACGCCGGCCGCGGCAGGAGCTGGGCGCAGGACACAGCCAGGAATGATAAACACGGCCACAGCCGCAGCTGACACGTACCTCATACTGTCCATGGGGCCCACCGGCACTCATTCACTCAGGCCTTTCGCCACCGCAGATGCTAAATACGGGGGCATACCCCCATTTCTGAGATGGGAAAACTGAGGCACCACGATGCTAACTTGCTGGGCGCAGACATTATTGAGCTCCCGTCTGGGCAGCACACGTGCATTTCCTCACATGTCACCGCTGCCTGCGAGGGACAGGCTCTGTTTGACGGATGAGGAACCTGAGCCCAGAGAGATCCCACTGTACGAGCACCGTGCAGGTGGAAGCCCAGGCCAAGCTGACTCCAGCACAGTTTATTTTTTAAAAGATTTTATTTATTCATTTGACAGACAGAGATCACAAGTAGGCAGAGAGGCAGGCAGAGAGAGAGGGGGAAGCAGGCTCCCCACTGAGCAGAGAGCCCGATGTGGGGCTCGATCCCAGGACTCTGGGATCACGACCTGAGCCGAAGGCAGAGGCTTTAACCCACTGAGCCACCCAGGTGTCCCTCCAGCACAGTTTTGAGATGAGCCAAGGGGACGAAGAAGGCACACGATTGGCAGAGAGCCAGGAAGAAAAGTCTTCTCTAAGAAACAAGAGGGACCTAAAGGTTTGGGGCCAGATTCTATAGTGGCCGGGTGCGCAGGCAGGCCCAAGGGGGAGCGTTTCGATGTGCTGCCAGAGTTTCAGGAAGGATCTCACTAGAGAGAGTCCGGAGGGGCTGGAGTCCGGGCAAGCTGCGGACAGTCCGAGGGCTGCCGGCTGCTGCGCAGCTCTGCGGGGGAGTGAGTTCTCCGCGTCAGCCCCGAGCTGCTCTCCCAAGCATCCCGGCAGCCGGCCGACCATGCGGCGCAGCCCACGGCCTCTTCGGTGCTCCGCAGATGAGTCCCCAACACTTAGACAACACATGAGCGACAGCCCGGGTTTCCCTCCCAGGGAGCAGGCCCTTCTCCCGCCCGTCTAGAGGCCGCAGGACGCGATCTCACTTGGAAACATACCTGCCTCGGAAGAGGAGGGGTGGCCGGGGAGTCCACCCGGCCGGTCACAAGAGTGATTTTTCTAAAGCAAATTTGTCAGCAGTTTCCTTTTGGCATTCGTGTCTCTAGGCAGCCGAGGACAAAAAGGAGCGGGATCAGACCTCAGCAGCGCAGGCTGGGGAAACCCCAGCTGTCGCCGGCTTAAGCGGAACGAGTCTTGATACGTCCCTGAACTTGCTGTTCGGAACTGAACGACAACGGGAAGGCCAAGTATCCAAGCCTGCGGGAGGCCAGGAGAAAATGAGCCGGCCTTAAGTTACGTTTTTATTAGTAAAACAGGAAAATCAAAAAGACCATGAAGGAAGATAAGCATTTGGCAAGTATGAGCTAGGAAAAAAGGAAAGAGGTAGAGGTGATAAGCCACATCCAGAATGAAAGGCTGGATGTTACTGTAGATTCGAGGGAGGTGCGTTATTTTTAAGATTTTATTTATTTGACAGACAAAGATCACAAGTAGACAGAGAGAGAGGAGGAAGCAGGCTCCCTGCCGAGCAAAGCCCAATATGGGGCTCCATCCCAGAACTCTGGGATCATGACCTGAGCCAAAGGCAGAGGCTTTAACCCACTCAGCCACCCAAGCTCCCCGAGATGCATTTTTTTTAATTAGAATATTGTACAGTATTATGCCAATGGACTTGAAACCTAGATGAGGTTGACACTTGGCAGGAAGACCTAAATTACCAGAATTAACCCAAGGGGAAATTTAAAAATAAATAAACCAATGATGGTGAGAGACTAAAATGGCAATTAAGAACGTAGTCTCAAAAAAGGCACCAGGTTGAGCTGGTGGTAAACAGGAATCCCACCAAACATTCAAGGAAAGGATAAATCCCATTTAGCACAAATTACGAAACAAAGAAAAAGATGAGAAGCTCTCCACCCCCCATTTTATGAGAGGACCCTCCCCCGGAAACTAAATCTGGACGTCGAGCACAGGACAAACGGACAGATCACCATCATTGCCAGTGAAAGGCGGGACACCCCTGCGGGTCCCGCAGGCACTCTCCCCTGCGCCTCGTGACTCTTCACATGAGTTCCACTTAGGCCCTCTTTGGGCTTCGATTTTGGACGCCTGGTAAAAGAGGGATCTGGGTTGTAACTGGTACTATTTCTCAGGCCTGCCACATGCTTTGTGACACACCTACAAATGGGTATACTAAGCATGTTTCGTAATTTTTTTAAAAAGAAACTGGAGATTTTGTCGCCCAAGAGAGCCCTGAAACGCTGACACTCTGGTGGCGATGGCCACCCCAGACACCCAGATCTTGGGTTCTGTGACCATTTTCCGGGAAGAGGAACCAGGGCTCCGTGGAGAAGTGGCTGATTCTAGGGCTGGGCCAAGAAATACCCATAATACATGTGGAGCATCTTAAGGTGTCAGAAAGTAAGGAAGTGCTCCAAAAACCGCACGGGGACAGAGGATGTCAGAGGGACCCAGGAGCTCCCTGGAGGAGTTCTGAGTAGCCAAAGCTGGAGCACTTGGGCTACAAAAACAAGGAACACACTATTGGACTCTGAGTATTAAAAAAAGCACCTGTGAGTCCATAATGATACAGATAACGATTAAAATAATAAATAAGTGGAGGGGAATAGGGGACTCTCCCATGCAGAAAATTCCGAATCATTTATTTTTTTAAAAGATTTTATTTATTTGAGAGAGAGTACATGTGGATGGGGGAGGAGAAGAGGGAGAGAGAAAATCTCGGGCAGACTCCCCAGTGAGCACAGAGCCAGAAGCAAGACTCAATCTCATGACCCTGAGGTCACGACCTGAGCCGAAACCAAGAGTCAGATGCTTAACCGACTGAGCCCCCCAGGACCTCCTGGACTCATTGATTTAGATTCTCCATCCCAACTGTGCACTTTGCATGGTGACTTCCTTTCAGAGAGATCAGTATGGAAAGGAGAGGAGAGTCACCTTACAGTGGATGAAGCGGATGGAGACCACCTGAGCCAGGCGGTCAAGGTCACCATGAGCAGGGGAAGTCATGTTGATAGGATGCACCTTTGACATGATGCAGTGGGAATGGCACTTTCTCCTGCAGGCCTGCTCACCGAAACCCATAACCCCATCTACCCAGGAGAGAAACAACGGGCAAATCCCCGCTGAGAGACATTCTGCAAAACAGCTGGCTGGTACCCCTTGAAAGTGTTAGCAACTCCAAGGAAAGTCAGAGAAACTGTCACAGCCCAAAGGAACCTAAAGAGAGAAGAGGACAGAATGTGGTGTGATGCCCTGGAGGGCATTCTGGAAGAGAAAAAGGACATGAGGGAGAAAACTAAAGATTTCTGCATAAACAATGGACATTAGTTGGGCTGGCCTATCTCGGAGGAGGCCCAGAGATGACAGCCGTGTGCCCAGCCAGAAGGGCACTATCCTGAAGCCCCGTTTCCACGAGGACTGACAGGAGCAGGTGGCGACGTGGTTCCAGCAGCGGACGTGGCAGAGCCACAGAGGCAGGGCCCAGCGAGCCAAGGCACCCTGCTTTGACCGTGCCCTGCATCAGAACCCATCTGGCCCATTGCGGCCTGCCCCCCCCCCCCCCCCCCGGTGAGGCATTGCACCAAAGTCCAACTGGCAGGGGCTTTTGCTTTGAAGGGTTACTGGTGCCTGGCATCCCTGAGAAGGTGGCACAGACCATTGGGATCTCAGTGGCTCCAAGAAGGCCGAACATGTCCACATGACTAGCTCTACCGAAGAACTCGGATTGGGCACCCAGCTGATGGGCCGGGTCATGCCCACACGGAATGTCCATGCGGAGAGAGTCGGGGTCCTCCCAGAGGAGAAGAAACGCAGGCTGTTCGTCAGTCTTCATGTGACCCGTGCCAATGCCCTGCTCTTCGGCTTCCGGGCAGAAAGGGCCAAGGAAGGTGCAGAACAGAATGTTGAAAAGAAAAATTAAATTGCCAATCAACTTGTGATTTAAAAAAAAAAGAAATTGACATTAGTTAATAAGGATATAGTAGTAGTTATTAGTTGTGACAGGTGCACCACCCAAATATAAGATGCTAGGCCGCCTGGGTGGCTCAGTCAGTTAAGCGTCTGACTCTTGGTTTCGGCTTAGGTCATGATCTCGGGGTCCTGAGATCAAGTCCCACATCTGACTCTGCGCTCACCATGGAGTCTCTCCCTCTCCCCCCGCCTACTTCTCCTCCTCTCTCTCTTTCATAAATAAGGAAAATCTTTAAAATGCATATATATGTAAGATGTTACATATATAACGTGTGTGTGTGTGTGTGTGTGTGTGTGTGTGTGTAATGTTAACAATAAGGCAAACTGAGCTTAGGATATATGGAAACTATATTCGCAAATTTTCTGTAATCTAAAGTCATTCTAAAACTAAAAGTTTGATGGGAAGTAAGCCACCCAGGGTCACGTACCTAGAATACGGCAGGGCTGGGATTGAAGCCCAGGAAGGGGCGTTTGAACACCGCAACTGCAACATCCGGGAGATGAGAACCTGAACGTCGCTACCAGTTCTCTCCTGCCCCCGCTCCCAGAGACGCATGAGTGCACGGCGTCCTGACCTGTTGGTGGGGTTTGAGTGAGGAATGCATTTCTCTGCTCTGCTTCTAAATTGCCTTATCTCCAGGGTTGGCCGTCCATGAGCCTCTCTTGCTGGTGAACTCTGTTCCTCTTTGACCATTACTGTGCCAGGCACAGAGTTCAGGCCTGTAGGATTCAAATTAGTGATAATAGCAAGAATTTTCATTTTCTCTCCTTTTCAGAGTGCCTGAGCTCTACTGACTCATTTAATCCTTGCAGTACTCCAGTGTGGTAAGTAGTGTTCCATAGCCCAGTTACAGATAGGAAGCTGAGGATCAAAAAGGTTCAATACCTTGCCCAAGGTCATTCAGTTCCTGAGTGGCAGGGCCAGAACCTGGGGTCCAGAGTCTATGCTCCTAACTGCTATATTCTCTGATGGATGCTATCTTTAGAGTTTTTCAAAATTCCTGGATAAGAGTAGAGATTGGCCACTATATCAGACCTAGGTAGTTCTAGAGGCCCCACAAAGTGGGAAAACAAAGACAAGTTATTTGTCCCGATGTAAGGTGGTGTTGGAGCCGTTTTTACAAAGAAGATTTTATCAACAGAGCCTCTTCAGGCTTTTGGCAACTGGAAAGGGAAAGAAAAGCATTTGAAATAGAAGGGACAGCAGGTGCAAAGGCCCTGCAGCGGGCGTGTACCAGTTGTTGAAGGAATAGCAGGAGGCTGCCGTGTCTGCAAGTGCAGTGAGAGATGGTGGGAGGTGGAGACGGGTTGCAGCACCCAGGGCCCCCCTTTGTGAGGACCGGGCTTTTATTCCAAGGGAGGTGGGAGCCATTGTGGGGTTTTGAGGAGAAAAGGACGGGACCTGACTTAGGAGGGAACAGGACCCTTCTGGCTGCAAGATGTGGACTGGCCTGGCAGGATGGAGTGTAGAAAGGGGAGAAGCAGGGAGAGTGAGGAAGTGACCCAAGAGTCTGACTTGGAGGTCCCCAAACTACTTCTGTAAAGAGCCAGTCACACTATCTCTGTCTTGACTACTCATGGACAGTAGTAAATGAATGAACTTGATGGTGCTGCAATAAAGCTTTATGTGGGGGCACCTGGGTGGCTCAGTGAGTTAAAGCCTCTGCCTTCAGCTTAGGTCATGATCCCAGGGTCCTGGGATCGAGCCCCACATCGGGCTCTCTGCTCCATGGGGAGCCTGCTTCCTCCTCTCTTTCCGCCTGCCTCTCTGCCTATTTGTGATCTCTATCTGGCAAATAAATAAATCAATAAAATCTTTTTAAAAAATTAATAAAGCTTTATTTGCACAGGGAGGCTGTAGTTTGCTGAGCGCTGATCTCGGTGGGAGATAAGGAGGGCTTGGAGCTGATGGGAGCCGTGGAGGAGGTGTGAGTGTCAGGTCGTGGACATATACCAACTACACATTGACTTGTTGTGAATATTTATTGACCTATGGTGGACATACATTGATGGGAGAGCCAGCAGGATTTGCTGATGGGTTCATGGAGCAATGTGAGGGGAAGCAAGGAGCCGGGGACTGTTCCAGGACACAAGCAGGATCCAGCCTAGTGTCGGGCACATAGTAGGTGATCAGTAGGTCTGTGTGTTAAATGAGCCGTGCGGCATTTCATGTACCTGTACCTCCTCTTTCCCAGTGATATGTTAAGTACCTGGAAGGCAAGAGCCACTTTTCATCCTTGAAACGTCTCTGCTCTTGACCCATGCATTGTGTGATACGGTTCTGGGGCCACAAGAAGTGTTTTTACAAATGGTTTTTGTAGATCTGGGCTCCTCCTCTCCATCACTGTGTAGCCTGGGGCACTGTATCCGTTTGCTGGGGTTCCCAGAACAAAGTACACACACTGGGTGGCCGAAACGACAGGAACACTGTGTCACGGTTCTTGAGACCACAAGTCTGAGATCAAGGTGCCGGCAGGGTTGGTTCCTTCTGATGGTGGTGAGGGAGAGTCTGTGCCATGTCTGTCTGTCCTCATGTTCAGCTGGCATTCTCCCTGCCTGTGTCTGTCTCTGTGTCGACAGTTCCCTTTTTTATAAGGATGCCACCATACTGGATTAGAGCTACCACCCTCTTGATCTCACCTTAACCTGATCATCTACAAAGAGCTTATTTCCAAATAAGGTCTGTTTGCAGGTCCTGGGGGCTGGGGTTTCACAATCACAACTCAGCCCACAACGGCACGTTTCTGCACTTCTCCCCACTTCGTCTTCTCCTCCGTGAGACGGCACGTCAACAGCATCGCCCTTAATACAGGCAAAGTGCTGGGCACCTGGGTGGCTTAGTCGGTTAAGCATCTGCCTCCGGCTCAGGTCATAATTCTAAGGTCCTGGGACCAAGTAGCCCATCAGGGCCCTTGCTCAGCAGAGCAATCTGCTTCTCCCTCTCCCTTGATTCCTCGCCTGCTCTTGTGTTAGATCCTGTCTCGTTCCCATGAAACATTTCCTGTTTTCAAAGGCAATGCATATGTACATTATCCTTATAGAAAAAGAGAGAGCAGAGGAGGGAGAGAAGGCGGGAGTAAGCATTCTGATGAACTTAAAGCCTCCTTTGACCACTAACCCAATCCCAGTGCCTTCCCAGATAGAACTGCTGCTTCCAATCAGATGTGTAAGCTTCCAGATCGTTCTTTTTCTATTTATGTATATGTATATATCCATATAAAATATTTTACTTTGTTTTTAATGGATTTTTATAAATACAGTTCATGCTTAAACAACATGGGTTTGCTTGTTTTAGGATTTTTTTATTAGAGAGAGCGAGCAGGGGAAGGCGTGCAGGGAGAGGGACAAGCAGTCTCCACACTAAGCACAGAGCCCAACATGGGGCTCAATCTCGTGACCCCGAGATCACGACCTGAGCCGAAACCAAGAGTCAGATGCTCTACTGATTTCTGATTGAGCCGCCCATACATGAGTCTGAATTGCCTGGATCTACAGATACGCAGATTTTTTAATAAATACAGCACAGTCCTATATTTATTAAAAGTAAAACGTATTTTCCTTATGATTTTAATACTTTCTTTTGTGTAGCTCACTTTATTGTAAGAATATAGTATATAATACATATAATATATAAAATATGTGGCAACTGTTTATATTACCAGTAAGACTTCCAATCAACAAAAGCTCTTAGCAGTTAAGTTTGGGGGTAGTCAGAAGTCGTACACAGATTTTTGACTGTGTGGGGGTCAGCGCTCCAAAACCCCATGTTTTTCCTAGGTCAACAGCATATGTACAGTGTGAACCTGGCTGTATTGTTCCCCAGGTTTCTCTTTTTCCCCGCACACAATGGGATGTCTTGGGAATACATCCATGTGCTAACATAAAAGTCTCCCTGACTCTTCTGACCTGCCAGGCAGGAGTCTGCTGAATGGACGTACCACGGTTTATTTAGCAATGATCCAGTTGAGGGAACTTGAGGTGTTTTCCTGCTTTTCACTGGGATGATGGGCATTTTTGCACAAGCCAATGTGCAGGTGTTTCTCTGGATCAGAAAATGTGAATTCTCCGTGGCTGGAATTGCATGGAGGCCCAGGCTTCTCACCCAGGTCCGGGCATCAGAACCTTTCCTCTGTCTTTATGAGCGGATCCTGCTCAGACCCCGCAGCATGGCCACACTTGACCTCGAAGAGGCAAGAAACACCCTAGGCTGTGAAAAGCCAGCACCCCACCTCCAAAGCCTGGCCCCCACGCAGGAGAATTGGGGGGTGTAGGATCTTCCTCCCCCAGAGCTCCCCTCCTCGGTACTGTCGCACCCCCCCCACTGCCAGCCCAGGCCCGGCGGGTAACAGGATCCAGGTCAGCTGGTGGAGTATGAGGTAGCGTCTAGCTGAGCGCCATGGTATTTTATGAAGCCCGAAATGTGATCGCTACTGTTGTCACACTTTAGCGCCCCCAACAATCCCCTTGCAAATGAGAAAACCAGAGCCTCCCACATGCCTTTCCCCTGACATCAGGGAAAGCACAGGGAGCCCTGCCCAGGGGCCTGAGCCCGTGTGACCCCCGGAGCAGCTTTTGAGCTTGAGGGAAGGACTGGAGAGCAGAAGGAGGTGTTTTTCCAATTTCAGGCAAAGCCATGGGCGGGGGGTAGAAGTCTGCTACTAATTTTGTTTTCTCTCTGCCTGGGTCTTCAAAGTCAGCGTTGGCTTTTAAAGACCATTTTCAGGAACATATTAGGCTTGCCGGTCGAGGACCCTTCCATCTAGGTAAGATTTCTGCAGCTCAGAGGGCTCCAACTAGCACGCCCACTGGGGCCATGTAAGCCGTAACGTGAAGGGCAGAAAACCCAGACGAGCCTGCAGAGCCCTGGAAAGGGCCAGGGACGGCTTGGGACGGATGAATGCAAGCTTCACACTGCCAGAGCGTGTAGAGTCTGAGTCGCCAAAAATCTGGAAAGACAGAGGAAGGGAGTGAGAACAAGAGGGGAGAAGCGAGGAGAGAAGGAGAGGTCTCCCGAGTTTACATATTGGCTCTTGTTCCAAAAACAAAAATGTTTCAAGCATAGCGTGGGCAGAGTGAGCCCAGTCTCCAGGCCGGCTCGCAAGCTCGTCCCTAAGTGAGCTTATCAGCACAGAAGAATCGTCAGCCTGGTTCCTTTACCCCTTGACAGCAACACTGTCCACTAGAATTTTCTGTGACGATGGGCGTAGCCAGTGGCCACATGTAGCTACTGAGCACTTGAAATAGGCCTAAGGAACTAAATTTTGTATGCTGTTGAATTTAAGTTTATTTAAAAATAATTATCAATAGCCACACGTGGCTAATCACTACTGTATTAGCGTGACTGTAGAACCTTTCAAGCTCGGGTGTGTACCGTTGTGTTCTGCTATTTTAGGAAAGGTCTTGGGGAGACCCGAGACCGCCAAATATCGATGAGAATTCCGGGCCCATGGGAAGAAAGGAAATGCAGAATGAGGAACAGTAGAGGTTTGGGTGTAAGCTAGCTCAAAGAGCGGTCACTCCGTAGCCTCAGTTTTTTTCCCAGTGCTCCCCAAAGAGCTTCTCAGTTGGGTTCGCCACTTAACATCCGCCATGTTCTTTGCCGTCTGCCCCTACTCCCACCTGCCCGCATGGTGGAACCTCCCCACCGTCCAGGCCCTTTCCATCCAGGCCTGTCAGAGCACGCTGCTACCCAGGCGCTGGCATTGTCCCAGGCCCACGGATGTGAGAGATCCCAGGTGTCAGGACTCAAGGTCACACTTTGCCACAGGGCTGTGGGCCAGCGTGTGCCAGGGACTCTGGAAGCGAACCTCACCTTCCGGCAAACCCCTTAGCAATCCAAAGCCCATTCAGGGGACCAGAGAGAGGACAGTGGCCACACCATCCCTTTCTCCCAGGCTCCAGCCTTGGTCCCCACAGAGTAGCCCAGGCCGCCCCAAATGCCACTGTCCCCAACCCCACATCTCCATAACAACATGGTTACCCCATAGGTCTTTAAAAATTAATGAGGGGAGGGGTTCCCATCATTCCCATCCCCTGCGGATCTCCTATTCTTGAAGATAAATTCAAACCTCTTCCTTAAGTAAAAAGAGGTGTGCTCAAAATGTTGACAACGCCATTTTTTTTCCCAGATTCTACCCACCCATCAACCAGCCAGAGATGTCCCCACCAGCTTTTTTCTTAGAGGTCAAACTCAGAGTTCCATGTGCTTCCCCTCCCCCTTGTAGTGTTTTCCAGGAGACACCTGCCTCCTGAAATTACCTTGCAACCAAAATGTGGACACTCCTGAATCTTAACACAATAATGGAAACTACCATTCATGCCACACCTGCCATGTTCCGGCCCCCGCGCTAGGTGCATTTAGCCCAGCACCTCCCTTCTCCTCACGCCAAGCCCGTGAAGGAGCTTCCTCTGTCTCGCATTTTTCCAAGGCAACCTTGGAGGCTCAGGGTGGTTATGCCACTGGCTCGAGGTCACACAGCCAGGAGGTGGTCAGATTCCAGAGCCTGGGGTTCACCAGGAGCCGGAACAGACGCAGCACGCTCACGGTTTTCGCCTGGCCCTCCTGCCACCTGGCTGGACTTCCTGGCGGGGGCAGAGGTGACCCCTCTGGCTGGATGTTGCGTGTAGCTTCAGGGAGGCGGTTCTGTGACCCGGTTGCAAAGTGACAGAAATCCAACCCCACTAGCTCAAACCGAAGAGCCCAGGGAGTCGTTTCCTGTGGTGGCTGTAACTGATCCCCACACACTCAGTGGTTTAAGCTGAGTGTTCCCTTATCGTTCTGGAAGCCGGGTGTCCAGAAGCAGTCTCACTGGGCTGAAGACGCTGGCAAGGCTGGTTTCCTCTGGAGGCTCTGAGGGGAGGAGTCTGGGCCTTTTGTGGTGTCTAGTGGGTACCTATATGTCTGGGCTTGTGCCATCCCAGTGCCATCCCAGTCCTATTCTCTCCGTCATCCAATACCCCTCTGCTTCTCACTCACAGGACCCCTGTAATTACACGTAGGGCCCACCTGGATAATCCAGAATAATGTCCCCATCTCAGGACCTTTAACTTAATCCCTTTGCAAAGTCCCTTTCGCCATATAAGGAGCCTGGAATTGGGGCATGGACATTTGGGAGATGGGGGGGGGGTATTAATTACTCAGGTTACCGCGGTCCGGGTGGTCTGGTTTCTGGCTTCAGCTGCAGCTGGATCCTGGGGATCAAATCCTGTGATCAGGGCCTCATCCCTCTTCAGCTCTCAGATCCGCTTTTCTCCAGGCTGAATCCCACCACCTGGCAGCTGCGCTAGAGGAGAAGCCCCCTCCCCAAGGTCCCAGCCAGAGTCCTGGGCCGGCCCTCACTGGTCTAGTTTAGACCACATGCTCCCCTTTCACACCATCACTGAGGCCGGAAGGCTCCTGGGTCCCTCTGATTGGTTGGGCCTGGGTCACGTGCCCACCTCCGTCATCTCCTCCCCTCGGTCTTAACTCACCCGTACTAAGATGTTTGCCCAAAGAGAACTGAGCCGTGTGTGAGTGGTGGAGAGCAGCAGGGCACGGGAGTCTGTGGAATGGCAAGCCTCATACATTACACATTATGATAAGTACCCGATCAATGCTGGCCACAGATCATGGGACACAGAGGGGGCCTGGGGAAGGGGCTGCCTCTGGAAGTGAATGCTTGATCGATCCAAGGTTCCCTGCACGAATGAAGGCAGAAGAGCCTTCCACGCAGAGGACATACCTTGATTAAGGCAAAGGCTTTGACCGCAGGGCCGGGATACCCATATGTCCTCACACACCCAAGGGCAGAGGCAGGTGGTCCCGTTTTGTGCCTGTCCTCCCAATGCAATCTTAACAGCAGTCCCTTTACTTGCAAAACAGTCTGGGTGTGCATGATAGATTACACGATCACTCCCCCTCAACAGCCAACCTTGTTTACAAGGGTCCCAAAGGCAACAGAAGGCATGAGACTTCATGGGAGTTCACCTAACCTTTAGGAGCAAAGCTCACAGTAGAATCCAGGACTCCTGACTCCTACGGCAGTGCTCAGTTTATGAAACTGACTCGCTCTCAGAGACTACAGTCACACTTCCTCTTTTTCTCCTCTTGCCACATTCTCCATAGGACTGTGACCAGATCCACGTTGACGACGTCTCATCTGATGACAACGGGCAAGACCTGAGGTAGGAATTTGGGGAGCCCAAACTGCCCCCTTTTGATTGGTTATTGAGCTTGCCTTCCACCAGAAGCAGAGAGGAGAGGCGGGCTGGGTTATGAGGGTGAGCGTACCTGCCTGGGTCAGAGCCCCAGGTCGCAGCCCCAACCCCCAGCCTGCAGCCTCCTCCACATCACCCAGTCACAGAGATTTCCAGAGACTCTCTGTCACTCTGCTTATGTTCACCTCTCGGCGATTTCTTGTCAGCTGCCTAAAGTAATGCATGCATACTGGTTAAAAAATAAAAAAATCAAACACTGCTTCTGACCTTGCCTCCCAGAATACCACCACCAAGAGTTTGGCACCCCTTCTTCAAAAGCTTGATTGCTTCATTAGCATATGTATATTATTTAATATAAATGTTGATACAGTCGATACTCAAAAAAATATTTCTTGACCAAGTAAGCGGTATGTCTAGTTTCTAGGGGAAAACCCGGGTAGGACATGGGTTCCAGAAATAAGGTATCCCACCGCTCAAAACGAGACAGCTTTCAGAGGAATGTGGCTGGAATGTTCCAAGCCTGCCCCTGAGAAAACCTTATAAAAATGGAGCCATAGTTAATCTGTGCTTATCCAAAATTATCCCAGCCCAGTAACTTCCGCCCCATCAAAAATATTACTAGACTGCATGGTGTTTTGCTTATGGGACCAGGAACTTCACTTAGTGTTTGCTTCCTCAATGATTCTTCCATCTTTTCTCCAAAGAAAGAAATCAAAGCTTCTGTCACTGGGCCCTGCAGGTCTTTTCAAAGCCCAGCAGTACTAGGAGGGATAGGCAGGCGCCTGCTTCTTATTAATTAGCCATTCTGAAAATCCCTTGCAGTCAGGACTGGCAAGGAGCAAGGCTCCAGTGCCAGCCGGGGCTTCTCTATTTGTGGAGTAAATAAACCCCAGATCAAGGTTAATTGTGCCCTTTCCACGACGTCATAGCTGGAAACCACTCTTCCCTTCACGGCAGTGAGCAACCAGGATTCCGTGTTTATAACATCTCCCCTGTAGCTGGCTGGTATGGGACTGAGAGCAGGTTCCGCTGAAGGCCGTCTCATGCTGAGCTGTTTGGGACCTCACTTCCAGAACCCACCATCCAAGGATGGTTTTCCCCATAGACACCAACTTCTTCATGCATTCATTTGAGAAGCCTCTTTTGAGTACCTACTGTGTGCCGGGCACCAAGTATCAAATACCCTTTCTTGTTTACTTAAGTTCGCAGCAGAAACCCACCTTGGTAATGCCCTTACTTTGCACCAGGCCCTATCCCAGGTGTCTTTTGTGCATTAACTCCCTCCTCTTCCCGGTTACTGCAGGGAGCAACACATGCTCTTCTCTTCCTCCCCATTTGACAGCTGGGGAATGGGAGGCACAGAGAGGTTAAGTAACCTGCGGAACCTCACACAGCTGGTACATGGGGGTGGTAGGGTTCATGAATGTCCTTCCCTACCCTCCTGTTTTCTGGGCAGAACATCCAGGGACCTCCCCCAGGGTGTCCTCGGAGTTCTTAGCATGTTGTGTTCTTTCTCAAGAACCAATTATCTGGCCTTTCCACACTACTCTGAGAGGGATCCTTAAGGCATAGTCCTGGGTTCCCTTCATGTCCCAAGCCCTTGATGTCCTGCCACTGGGGCAGGAGGATGTCCTCAAATTCCTTGCAGCCGGAACTCACTTAGGTGGCACCAACCTTGACTTCCACACGGATCTGTACATGCACAGAGGGAAGAGTATTGGCGCAGGGCGCCTGGGTGGCTCAGTCATTAAGCATCTACCTTCGGCTCAGGTCATGATCTCAGGGTCCTAGGATCAAGCCCCGCATCAGGCTCTCTGCTCCGCAAGGAACCTTCTTCTCCCTCTCCCACTCCCCCTGCTTGTGTTCCCTCTCTTGTGTTCTATTAAATAAATAAAATCTTGGGGCGCCTGGGTGGCTCAGTGGGTTAAAGCCTCTGCCTTCAGCTCAGGTCATGATCCCAGGGTCCTTAAAAGAAAAATAAAAGAGCATTGGCGCATACATCATAAATCTGAAGAGAACGTGGGAGAAGCCCCACAGGCAGCTCGTCACGTGGTCACCATTGAAGACTTGGCTGATGGCCATGTCCTAGCCTCTGGGAATACTGGCCGGTGAGCTGTGTCGTGCTACTGCTGCTGCTGCTGCCGCGGGGGCCAGTCCCATGGCAGGCCACCTCCCTCCCAGAACCTTCACCAACCAGATCCACACAGCCTTCCAGCAGCCATGACTGATCCCGGAGCTGACGCCCAGCCTCTCACGGTGGTCAGCCCTAGGATCAGTAGCCACCAGAGGGGCCACTCTGCCTACGATGGCTCTGTGTCACAGACTCTCCCCCACACCATGTGGACCCTGCCACCCCATCCAGCAACAAGGGAGCTCCCGAGGTGGGTCCGACGTGGTGGGTGTGCTGTGGCGGGTGCTGGCCCAGGAGGTCCTGCGTGCCTGTGGCACCGTCTCCTGTGAGCACCCGCAGAAGGTCACACCTGATCGTGGCTTCTGCAGAGACTTCTGAAGAGACTGAGAAGGGAGAGCAGGCCACTGCTTGAAAGGCCATGACCAAGGAGGAGTTTCGGGGTGAAGGACTGTTCTGGCTCCCAAGTTCACTGCTGCTCGACATGAGGCTGCAGACGGGTCCTCAGAGTCTACCTCTGAGGCCCTGAGGATCAAGTCAACCGGGCCAGTGTCCTGGCCTGCATGTCCCAGGGAGCCCCTAAGGGTCTGGCCTCTGCTCGAGCAAGGCTGAGCCCCAGGCACAGTACCAGGGGGGTCACAGTGGCATGTCCCATCACGCTGCGGTCGGGCGCTGGACACGGCAGATGCTGCACAGGGAGCGTGACCCAGCACCTCACACTTTCCAAGTGTCCTTTGATCTCCGCAGCAGCAGAGCCCTGAAGCCCAGGGACGGACGTGAGATACCATTTCCAAGTTTTGCTTCATTCCTGCTGCAGCACGTCTTTGTAAAAAAATAACATGTCTTTATTTCCACTCTTCAGCTCATCGTAGAACATCTAGAAAGTGCGAAATAGTACAAGAGGAGGGAAATCAGCCAGACTCATTCCCTGAAACAGCCAGAGAACCACACTGACCCATCTCCTCCTGCTCTTCTTTTCCAGGAGGAGACTCAGTGGGGGTTGGGGGGGTGGGCACAGAGGAAGAGAGAGACCATCTCAAGCGGGCTGCACGCCCACAGTGGGGCCCCATGCGGGGCTCCATCTCACAACCCTGAGATCACGACCAGAGCCAAAATCAAGATTCCGACGCTGAACCGACTGAGCCACACAGGTGCCCCTGAGAAGAGACTCATCTTTGAAGCTTTGGGTCCTGCTCGACACACATCCCTTGTCACGCTCTGGTTTTCCCCTGCAACGCTGTGATTTTGCAAACCTCCAGCAAGGTTTCTGGCAGAGGGGAAAGAAGATGGGGGTCTCTGGCACGTTGGGGTTTTCATTCTCACGTGCTGGTTGCTGTCAGCGGCGACTCGCCCCCACTCCCCTGTTCGCGTTCCCAGCTGCCGCCTCTGTCGTCAGCTCCGTGAGACCCTCGGACTCGTCCCCAGTCCACACAGAGCGCCGCTTAGGCCGGCATGCTGCATCCGGACCGGAGGATTGTGTCTGCGAAGCACCAGCAATCAGCTCTGCCTCATTTAACAAATCAAAAAAAATCAAGCTAGGATTATTTCTGTGAAAGACAGGGAGATGTCACAGGTGGGAAGAAAGGGCTGGCAGCCAGGCCTTCCAGGGAACACGGAGCAGCGCTGATCTGGGGATCGAAGTAGCAGGAACTAACATGTTTCCTTCTGGACTCTTTTGTCGGGATGAACCAGCTGCAACCATTTTTTTGGAATTCCCTTCTAGCTTCTAATTCTAAAGGGGGCGGGGCTTATCCTAGCCTGGCCCCCGCGCGGGCTTCACGCCCACCGCCCCCCATCCCTGTCTCTCTCCTCCCTCCCCCCAGCACGTACAACTTCTCGGCCGACGGCTTCCACAGCTCGGCCCCGGGAGCCAACATGTGCCTGGGCTCCGGCGTCCACGGCGGCGTGGACTGGATGAGGAAGCTGGCCTTCCGCTACCGGCGGGTGAAGGAGATGTACAACACCTACAAGAACAACGTCGGTGGTGAGTGGTCGGAGCCCCCCCCCCCCCCGCCCCCCGGGGCGACGGGGGGTGGGGGGGGGGACTGCCCTGCTCAGGCCGCACCCCTCACCGAGGCAGGGTCAAGGGTGGCCATGGTCCCTTGCATGTGCAGACAATAGCTTGCTCAGTGCGCACCTTCAGGGCACGCTCTGGAAGGGGACACGAGCATCTCCACGTCCTCACTCGGGGTTGCGGGGAGATGCAGGAATAGACGATGCAGCCTGCCCGGGATCCCGCAGCCCACGGGCAGTGGAGCGGGTTTGGGGGCCAGCCTCCCACCCCACGGCTACATCAGGTGTGCTCTGAGGCTGGGGTGGCCCGGCCACCTGTGTTCCAACACATCCTGGACGACTCCGGCACTCGCTGGAGTTGGGGGACCGGTGGCTTCAGCCCCTGCTGCCCAGACAGTGGGCTGCGGACCAGCCGCGTAAGCATCACCTTTGTTGTCAGACTCTAGGGACCCACTTCAGGCCACTGGGTCAGAATCAGCATTTTAAACAAGATTCCCAGGTAAGCTGTTGGAATCGCTGAAGTTGGAGAAGGCCTGGAAGCTGCTGGTTCTCAAACTGGAACCACCTGAGGCATTTCCAGCTCTGATCTTGGCCTGGCGGCAGCCAGGGTTGGAATCCCAAGGTTCAGGCCCTGATGTGCGGTCAAGGTGAAAGCCACCGGCTTCTTTGCCACCTCTGCCCACACTCCGTGGCCTCTCACACCCAAGTCTGTGGACGGCGAGAGTGAGGCAGAGAGCTGCAGGCTCAGCCCTGCCTGCTCAGCTGCCCTGATGCAGCCAACGGAGTCGGCCAACCGAGGCCACCCGCTCCTCATCTAGGTTAAGCCCCAGGAAGTGCCCAGGGCTCCTGTCGGGCTGCTCTGCTCTCCCCTAAGCTGACGGGAAACTGCCCAGTGTGTCAACAGGCGAAGGGAGCCTGCAGCAGGCAGGATACGGTGGGGAGCCCCCCTGCCCCCACCCCAGTTTCTGCATGCTCCCTCCCCCACTCCTCTCCCCCAGCTCTCTCTGCATCACAGAACTAGCCTGGTGAGGGCCGCAGTCTCCAGCCTGGGGGGTCACCACACAGCCCAGGATCCCGAGGGTTTGGGAAGTTGTGCTCAGAAGAGAGACATCCCCAAGAAACAGGATGAAAATAGAAAAGGCTTAACAGATCCACATCAGGAGGCAGGGCTGGGTTCAGAGGCCTTTGCCTGATTTTACACCTCCCTCTGCCACGTCCTGTTAGAACCCTTGAGCGGGTTACTTAACCCATGTGTGCCTTAGTTTCCTCAGGTGTAAGGTGAGACTAACGATGCTGCCCGACTCCTAGGATAAATGTCAGAATAATACGAATTAACACATGGGACTGGCTTGGAACTGTGCCGCCGCGCAGTGAGCATTTCTTGAATGTTGCTCTTGTCTGGGGAAGGAGATCAGCCTGGGGAAAAGCTATGGGTTGGGGGCAAGCAGACAGAAGCTAGAAGCCTACTTCCCTAGCAGGTGCAAAGTAGGAGGGGTTGTTGACCAGCTGGCTGCCCGCGGAAGCACATGTGAAGCCTCTTGTAAACTCTATGGTCCCGTGCGCCCAGCAGTTTGTATCATTATTAAGGGCTGTGAGCGAGGTGCAGAGAGAAGGCGAGCCAGAGACCTTCTACAGCAGTGTGTCCCAGGGAATCCCTTCTCCCTTGAACAAATACCGATTCGGCACCAACCGCACACCAGCCCCTGTGATAGCACCGCCCAGGGGCTGGTTCCGCCGTGGTGAACAAAACCAGCTCGGTCCCTGCCCTTGTGGGGCCAACAGCATGGTGAGCAAAGCAGACACTGAACACACGATCACACAGATGTGTGTGAAATCCTGGTTGTGACAAGTGCAATGGACAAGGGGCGCAGGGTGTTGGGAGAGTGTAAAATAGAGACCTGACCAGGGCGGGCCTTCCAGATTCCAGAAGAAATGACATTGAAACGGAGTGTGAAGGACTTAGCCAAAAGGGACGATAAGATATGAGGAGGGGTCTAGGCTCTCAGATGAGGTGTGCAAAGGACTTGGTGTGTCAGGGGACAAAGAGGAAGCCACTGGGGAGGGAACAGAAGGACAGCAGGGCAATGGCAAGAAATGAGACCAGGAACTAAGCAGGCTCAGGGGCCGGGGCTCTGGAAGCTTAACTTTATCTCAAGGGCCTTGATGGCTGACAGACTCGACAGGTCTAGACAGCCTGCTGCCTTGGTGTCCCTTCTGTCTCACTGTTTCCTGCGGTGAGCAAGTCTGTTGACCTCACTAAGCCTCAGCTTCTCCACCTGACTTACACAGTGTTGTCAGTTATATCTCAATTTAAAAAAAAAGAAAAAAGGTCCACCTCTAGGGTCACGGTGAAAATGAATGAAAGAAATCATTAAAAGCCCAGGCCATACACACAGTAAGCACTCCATAAACGTTTTCTTATTCATTTTTTATCTTCACGGTAACAGTATAAATGCTATGATCTGCATTTTTTTGTTCCTCTGCATATGCAGTGCCTATTACAATACTGAGTACACAGCAGGGACTCCCACATTCTTTGTTGGATGGATGGATGGGCAGAGGGAGGGAAGGGCGGACCAGTGGGTGTGTGGATGAATGTACCAGTCACGGGCGAGGATGACTGATCAATCCATCCCAAAGTCAGATTAAAATTACTGGATAAAGTTGACCTTGGGTATCCTCTGATTTGAAACCTTGGGGTACCTGTAGCTAGACTCCCCTTCCCTAGCCACTACCCCCCAGACCTCTCAAATGATAAATACCACGTCTTTATTTCCCTTATCCATAGGTTTGATAGGAGCTCCCAAAAGAGAGACTTGGCTACAGCTCCGAGCTGAGCTGGAAGCCTTGACCGACCTCTGGCTGACCCACTCTCTGAAGGCGCTTAACCTCATCAATTCCCGGTAGGTGGGAGCCTCCGTTTGCCTTCCTGCCCTTGAACTTTCTCCCATTGGAGGGCAGGGGTTCCTCCGTTTCCATACTTGGAGAATTGGACTCTCCCAATTCTCACTTGCACACTTTCCGGACCTTTGATAAAGCTGAGGTCTCACACAGAAACATGGACACCCTGCACCACCGCTGAGCAAACAGGTGCTGAGACTTCTCGGGGTCCAGCAGAGCCAAAGACCTTTGCACGTAGGCTGGTCTGTCCCATCCACTGTTGCCCACAACACCTGCTGGTCACAACAAAGCCCTCTGAAAACCATTGCTGCAGACCACCCGGGGGGGGGGGGGGGGCGATAACAAGGTAATGAGGGTCTGGTTTCATTCCTGGCCTCCCAATAAATTGCCTCTTGCTCTTTAACAAGATCATCTGAGCCAGAGAACAAGTAACTCTCTGCACCAGCGTCCAAAAATCTTGTGACCCAGCATGTGAATGGTGACAAGATGCTGGCCCATGAGCCAGCTCAGTCCCACGGATATGTCCTGTTTGATACACATTTTGTCCCAAAGACTGGAAAAGGAATCCATAGCTCCATATTTCTAGGTTCTGTCAAAATATCAGAACTGGCAGGCGTTTTCCAGTTTGCCTCAGTCCTCACCGCTCCCTGTTGTCCTACACTGATCCGTATTCCTCATTTCTCTCACTGAAAGGTGGCTGCAGCGATGTGTCCTTACAAGAAGCATTTGTTTTACTTAAGTATTACATTCTAACTCTGTAAATAATATTACAGGATTGCGTCTCAATGTGCCAGGTAGCCTCAGGCCTAAGAGAGGAATAGCTGAAGGAACTTTGGGCCTCCCCTCGCCTGAAGATGACTTAACCAGAGCTCCAAACCCCACCAGAGCTCCTGCCAACTCCAGGCTCATGCTGCAGAGTGAGGAGGCCTGGCCTTGGTGTTCTGACCGAAGTCTTCTTTGTCCTCAGGCCCAACTGTGTCAACGTGCTGGTCACTACCACGCAACTAATCCCTGCCTTAGCCAAAGTCCTGCTGTATGGACTGGGCTCCGTGTTTCCTATTGAGAACATCTACAGTGCAACCAAGACAGGTAGGGAGAACCCAGCCTCGGGGTGATGCAGGGAGGAAGGGTGAGGCTAGCTCTTCATCCCGCGTTTGGGAAGCTTAAGGAGAACAGCACTAAGGAAGTTAAAGAACCGGTCTGTGGGCACGACTCGGATCCCCAGCACAATCCCGCAAACCACTCGCTTTAACCTCAGCTCCCAGAGAAAGTGGTTAGGGGCATCGCTTTCTGAAGTGTGGGTATTAGTGAGGATACCTGCAAACCTGCTGTGACAGACACACGCCGAATACAAGGGCTTACATCAGAACCCGAGCTCCTTTCTCTCGCGCATGTCAACAGACTAGAGGTGACTGATGCAGGCTGGTGGGGCAACTCTGTCCTCTTCCCCCCTTGTTTTTCCACCATCCCCTGCGGTTTTATTCTCGTGTGGTTAAATCAGAATCGTGCCACACTGTTATTCCGACGTCTGGGAAGAGGGGAAGGAGGAAGGAGTAATACATGTCGAATGTTTTAAAGCCAGAACTCCGTTTGGGATACCTGGTGCTTCTACTCACCTCCTATTGGCCCCTGCTTAGTCACATGGCCACAAGTAGTGGCATGGGAGGCTGGGAAATGTAGTCCATTTCTACAAATGTAGCTAAGTGCCATGAACATAGGTAAGTCATGGTACTCTATTACTAAGAGGAAAATAGGGGCGCCTGGGTGACTTAGTCAATTAAGCATCTGCCTTCGGCTCAGGTTATGATCTCAGGGTCCTGGGATGGAGCCCCACGTCCAGCTCCCTTCTCAGGAGGGAGTCTGCTTCTCCCTCTCCCTCCTGCTCATGTTCTCTGTGTCTCTCTACCAAATGAATAAATAAGATCTTAAAAATAAAAAAGAAAAATAGCTTCCACCACAGCATGGCACATGAGGTGATTTTAATTTAGGTGGTACAAGTTGTCAAATAACCTGGAATCTAACCTTGAACCACACAGAAAATTTGGGTTTTTCTTCAGTTTTTTTTTTTTTCTCTTTTAAGGAGAGAGTCTCAGTTTAGTGTTATCTTGCTTTGACACCTCTCTTAATGCTTGATAATCTTTATTAGCAAAGAGAACAAGCCTTAGGCTCAGAGCTTCCATCAGATAAGAGAATTTACCTAGAAATGAACAGCATCATTTATCATCAGGGCAAGTCCCATTGGTTTCCCAGAGGGAGGAGCTGGGGTTTATTATTCTTACATCACCTAAAACTATGTAATAATACAAAATAAATCTAGTTAAGATGCTTTTTTTTTAAAGATTCTATTTATTTATTTAACAGAGAGAGAGATCACAAGTAGGCAGAGAGGCAGGGGTGAAGCAGGCTCCCTGCTGAGCAGAGAGCCCGATGTGGGGCTCGATCCCAGGACCCTGAGATCATGACCCAAGCTGAAGGCAGAGGCTTAACCCACTGAGCCACCTAGGCAACTCGAGTTAAGATGCTTTTAATTAGAAATTTTTAACCTTGTTTTTTTCTGGACCAATAACAAAAAAATTGTAGTACTGGGAAGCATTTCCCCAGAGCAGTTTTTACCTTTACTCAAGTTCCGGCTCTAAACATTACAGAAAAGTGCTTTTAGGTTTTTAGGTTTTAAAAATCATAAAACTCAGGCCCTGACGCCCACAAGAGCTTCTGCAGCAGGCCTTGGTCACCCTGTCGTTGTCTTTCTGCACGCCGTAGTCATGTGCCTTTGCAGGCTTCTTGAGAACCTCTTTCTTAAATACTTTTTATCTTTAAATGTGGGAAAATATACGTAGCATGAAATTTATCATCTTCACCGTTGCTCAGTGCACAGTCCAGGGATGTGAGCCATGTTCACATCGCGGTGCCACCATCCCCACCGTCTAGCTCCAGGGCTCTTTCCATCTTGTAGACCTGCAGCGGGGCCTGCATTTAACAGGAAGTCCCCGTTCCTGCCTGACCCCAGCCCCCGGCAAACACCCTTCTACTTTCTGCCTCTAGGAATGACTGCTCTGGGGACCTCGTAGAAATAGAATCATAGAATATTTCTTTTGGTGACTGGTTTATTTCACGTAACATAATGTCCTCAAGGGTCCTCTCTATGATGTGGCCTGTGTCAGAATCCTGTTCCTTTTAAAAGCTGAGTAATAGTCCATTTATGTCTGTGCTCCATTTTCTTTATCCATTCATCCGTCTAAGGACACTCGGACTGCTTCGCCCTCTTGGCTGTTGTAAAACAGTGCTGCTATGAATATGGGTATACAAATCTCTCTTCAGACTCTGTTTTCAATTCTTTGGGATATATATCTGGTGCTAGAATTGGTGAGTTGTAGGGTGATTTTTCATTTTTTGAGGAACTGCCATACTGTTTTCCGTAGCAGACGTACCATTGTGCATTCCCACCAGTAGGGCCCATGGGTTCCAGTTTCTCCACATCCTCAACCAACATCTGTTCTGTTCTCTCCTGTTTTGATAATAACTATCCTAATGGGTGTGAGGGGATTGGGTTCTTTAAAATTATTATTAACAGATTATGTGTTTGTTTTAGGGGTACAGGTCTGTGATTCATCAGTCTTACACAACACCCAGCACTCACCACAACACATGCCCTCCCCAGTGTCCATCACCCAGCCACCCCCACCCCCGCTACCCCCTCCACTCTAGCACCCCTCAGTTTGTTTCCTGAGATTAGGGGTCTCTTATGGTTTGTCTCCCTCTGGTTTTGTCTTATTTCATTTTTTCCTCTCTTCCCCTAAGATCCTCTGCCTTGATTCTCAAATTCCACATATCATATGGTAACTGTCTTTCTCTGATTGACTTATTTCACTTAGCATAATACCCTCTAGTTCCATCCACATTGTTGTAAATGGCAAGGTTCATTTTTTGATGACTACGTAATATTCCAATGTATGTATATGTATGTGTATGTGTGTGTGTGTATATATATATATATCTGAATTCTCAGATACTAACCCTTTATATACACACACACACACACACACACACACACACACACCACATTTTCTTTATTCATCTGTCAATGGACATCAGGGCTCTTTCCATAGTTTGGCTATTGTGAACATTGCTGCTATAAACATTTGGGTGCATATGCCCCTTTGGATCACTACATTTGTATCTTTGGGGTAAATACCCAGTAGTGCAATTGCTAGGTCATAGGATAGCTCTATTTCCTACTTTTAGAGGAACCTCCATGCTGTTTTCCAGAGTGGCTGCACCAGCTTGCATTCCCACCAACAGTGTAGGAGGGTTCCCCTTTTCCACATCCTCGCCAGCATCTGTCATATCCTGACTTGTTAATTTTAGTCATTCTGACTGGTGTGAGGTGGTATCTCATTGTGGTTTTGATTTGTATTTCCCTGATGCTGAGTGATGTTGAGCACTTTTTCATGTGTCTGTTGGCCATCTGGATGTCTTCTTTGCAGAAATATCTGTTCAGGTCTTCTGCCCATTTCTTGATTGGATTATTTGTTCCTTGAGTGTTGAGTTTAATTCTTATAGATTTTGGATACTAACCCTTTATCTGACATGTCATTTGCAAATATTTTCTCTCATTCTGTCAGTTGTCTTTTGGTTTTATTGACTATTTCCTTTGCTGCAAAAGCTTTTGATCTTGATGAAGTCCCAATAGTTCATGTTCACCCTTGCTTCCCTTGCCTTTGGCGATGTTTCTAGGAAGTTGTTGCGACTGAGGTCGAAGAGCTTGCTGCCTGTGTTCTCCTCAAGGATTTTGATGGATTCCTGTCTCACACTGAGGTCTTTCATCCATTTTGAGTCTCTTTGTGTGTGTGGTCCAGTTTCATTCTTCTGCATGTGGCTGTCCAATTTTCCCAACACTATTTGTTGAAGAGAATGTCATTTTACCATTGGATATTCTTTTCTGCTTTGTCAAAGATTAATTGACCACAGTGTTGAGGATCCATTTCTGAATTCTCTGTTCTGTTCCATTGATCTATGTGTCTGTTTTTGTGCCAGTAGCATACTGGCCAGTACCAATCTTGATGAATACAGCTTCATAATACAGCTTGAAGTCGGAATTGTGATGACACCAACTCTGGCTTTCTTTTTCAACATTCCTCTGGCTATTCGGGGTCTTTTCTGGTTCCATATAAATTTTCATTTATATGGAAATGTTCCATTTCTTTGAAAAAAAAAGTTGATGGTATTTTGATAGGGATTGCATTAAATGTATAGATTGCTTTAGGTAGCATAGACATCTTTTTTTTTTTTAAGGAACTAAAAAAAGGAATTTGTTTATTGAGGGCAAGAGGATGCAAACAACATAAAAATCGAAAGCTTATCTGACTTTTCTTTCTCTGCTTCTCAAATGGGGGTTGGATTTTACTTGTACATTTTCTGAGGGTCCCCAACTGCCAATGGAATCCTTTATACTGGGGGAAGCTGTGGGACAGATTCCTTAAGAGACCCTTCAGAACTCTCATTGGGCAGGAATAGTGCTCAAAATCGCCTATTTCTTTCCTTCTGCTTCATGTGTACTACAAAAAAGTCATTGCATGCAATGGTGAGCCCTACAATTAGTGAGAAGAAGCTCTGGAAGCCCACTTTGCCATCTCGGCACTGGTCGAGGTCCTTCATTATTTTGTCCACGGCCAGAGGGTCTTTCTGATTTTCCAAAAATCCAGGGAACTCCTTTTCCATGAGTACTCGCAGGTCCTCCTTTGTTAAGTAGCCTTTATCACCAGCAAACTTGCGAAACGTGAACATCATGGTTTCCATGGCATGTTCCATTTGAGACGGCATTTTGGTGAGGTCTGTTGGAACCTTGGCCCAAGGCACAGCAGGGATGAATGCCTGGCTGGGACGTGCGGCCAGTGAGCCTAGCATAGACATCTTTTTTTTTTTTTTTTTAAGATTTTATTTATTTATTTGACAGACAGAGATCACAAGTAGGCAGAGAGGCAGTCAGAGAGAGAGAAGGGGGAAGCAGGCTCCCTGCTGAGCAGAGAGCCCGATGCGGGGCTCAATCCCAGGACCCTGGGATCATGACCTGAGCCGAAGGCAGAGGCTTTAACCCACTGAGCCACCCAGGCGCCCCAAGCATAGACATCTTAACAATGTTTGTTCTTCCAATCCATGAGCGTGGAATGTTTTTCCATTTCTTTGTATCTTCCTCAATTTCTTTTATGGGTATTCTGTAGTTTTCTGAGAACAGATTCTTTGCCTCTTTTGTTAGATTTGTTCCTAGGTATCTTATAGTTTGGGGTGCAGTTATGAATGGGATTGACTCCTTAATTTCTCTTTCTTCTGTCTCATTGTTGTATAGAAATGCAACTGATTTCTGTGCATTGATCTTATATCCTGTTACTTCACTGAATTCCCATATGAATTCTAGCAGTTTGGGGGTGGGGTCTTTGAGTTTTCCACATAAAGTATCATATCATCTGCAAAGAATGAGAGTTTGATCTCTACTTTGCTGATTTGGATGCCTTTTATTTCTTTTTGTTGTCTGATTACTGAGGGGAGGACTTCTAGTACAATGTTGAATAGCAGTGGTGATAGTGGTCATCCCTGCCAAGTTCCTGACCTTCGGGAGCAAGCTCGCAGTTTCTCCCACTTTGAGAATGATATTTGCTGTGGGTTTTTCGTAGGTGGCTTTGATGATATTGAGGTATGAACCCTCTATCCCTGCACTGTGAAGAGTTTTGATCATGAAAGGATGCTATACTTCATCAAATGCTTTTTCAGCATCTACTGAGAGGATCATATGGTTCTTGTTCTTTCTTTTATCAATGTATCAGATTGATTGATTTGCAGATGGTGAACCAACCTTGCAGCCCAGGAATAAATCCCATGTGGTCGAGGTGAATAATCCTTTTAATGTACTGTTGGATCCTATTGGCTAGTATTTTGGTGAGAATTTTTGCATCCATGTTCATCAAAGATTTTGGTCTGTAATTCTCCTTTTTTGATGGGGAGATTCTCCTTTGTCTGGTTTTGGGATCAAGGTAATGCCAGCCTAATAAAATGAGTTTGGAAGTTTTCATCCCATTTCTATTTTTTAGAACAGTTTCAGGAGAAAAGGTACTAATTCTTTTTTAAATGTTTTGTAGAATTTTCCTGGGAAGCCATCTGCCCTGGACTCTTGTTTGTTGGGAGATTTTTGATGACTGCTTCAATCTCCTTACCGGTTATGGGTCTGTTCAGGCTTTCTATTTCTTCCTGGTTCAGTTTTGGTAGTTTATACATCTCTAGGAATGCATCCATTTCTTCCAGATTGTCAAATTTGCTGGCGTATAGTTGCTCATAATATGTTCTTATAATTGTTTGTATTTCTTTGGTGTTGGTTGTGACCTCTCCTCTTTCATTCATGAGTCTATTCATTTGGGTCCTTTCTCTCTTCTTTTGACCAGTCTGGCCAGGGATCTATCTATCTTATGAATTCTTGCAAAGAACCAGCTCCTAGTTTCATTGATTTGTTCTACTGTTCTTTTGGTTTCTATTTCATTGATTTCTGCTCTGATCTTTATTATTTCTCTTCTCCTCCTGGGTTTAGGCTTTCTTTGCTGTTCTTTCTCCTGCTCCTTTAGGTGTAGGGTTAGGTTATGTACTTGAGACCTTTCTAGTTTCTTAAGAAAGGCTTGTATTATTATATACTTTCTTCTCAGGACCACCTTTGCTGTGTCCCACATATTTTGAACAGTTGTGTTTTCATTTTCATTTGTTTCCATGCATTTTTTCAATTCTTCTTTAATTTCCTGGTTGACGTATTCATTCTTTAGTAGGATGCTCTTTAGCCTCCATGTATTTGAGTTCTTTCCAACTTTCCTCTTGTGATTAGGTTCTAGCTTCAGAGCATTGTTGTCTGAAAATATGCAGGGAGTGATCCCAATCTTTTGGTACTGGTTGAGACCTGATTTGTGACCAGGATGTGATCTATTCTGGAGAATGTTCCATGTGCTCTAGAGAAGAATGTGTATTCTGTTGTTTTGGGATGGAATGTTCTGAATATATCTGTGATGTGCCTCTAGTCCAGTGTGGCATTTAAGGCCTTTATTTCCTTGTTGATCTTTTGCTTGGATGATCTGTCCATTCCAGTGAGGGGGGTGTTAAAGTCCCCTACTATTGTTGTATTATTAATGAAGTGTTTGATTTTGTTATTAATTGGTTTATATAGTTGGCTGCTCCCATGTTAGGGGCATAGACATTTAAAATTGTTAAATCTTCTTGTTGGACAGAGCCTTTAAGTATGATATAGTGTCCTTCCTCATCTCTTACTATAGTCTTTGGCTTAACATCTAATTAATCTAAGGATTATCACCCCAGCTTTCTTTTAATATCCATTAGCATGGTAAATTGTTTTCCACCCCCTCATTTTAAATGTGGAGGTGTCTTAGGGTCTAAAGTGAGTTTCTTGTAGACAGCATATTGATAGGTTTTGTTTTTTTATCCATTCTGATATGCTGAGCCTTTTGATTGGGGCATTTAGCCCATTTACATTCAGGGTAACTATTGAAAGATATTAATTTTGTGCCATTGTATTGCCTGTAAGGTGACTGTTACTGTATATTGTCTCTGCTCCTTTCTTGTCTACTACTTTCAGGCTTTGCTTAGAGGACCCCTTTCACTATTTCCTGTAGGACCGGTTTGGTGTTTGTAAATTCTTCTAATTTTTGTTTGTCCTGGAAGCTTTTTATCTCTCCTTCTATTTTCAATGATAGCCTAGCTGGATATAGTATTCTTGGCTGCATATTTTTTTCATTTAGTGCTCTGAATATATCATGCCAGTCCTTCCTGGCCCACCAGGTCTCTGTGGATAGGTCTGCTGCCAATCTAATATTTCTACCACTGTATGTTACAGACTTCTTACCCTGAGCTGCTTTCAGGATTTTCTCTTTGTCACTAAGACTAGTAAGTTTTACTATTAGATGACGGGGTGTAGACCTATTTTTACTGATTTTGAAGGGGTATTCTGTGTGCCTCCTGGATTTTGATGCTTGTTCCCTTTGCCAAATTAGGGAAATTCTCTACTATAATATACCTTCTGCCCCTCTCTTTCTTCTTCTTCTGGGACCCCAATTATTCTAATATTGTTTCATCTTATGGTATCACTTATATCTCAAATTCTCCCCTCGTGGTCCAAGAGTTGTTTTGTCTCTCCTTTGCTCAGCTTCATTATTCTGTCATTTGGTCTTCTACATCACTAATTCTCTCTTCTGCCTCATTTATCCTAGTAATAAGAGCCTCCATTTTTTATTGCACCTCATTAATACCTCTTTTGATTTCAGCTTGGTTAGATTTTAGTTCTTTTATTTTTTATATATTTTTATATATTTTATTTCTCCAGACAGGGTTTCTCTGATCCTTCCATGCCTTTTTTGAGCCCAGCTAGCACCCTGAGAATTGTCATTCTGAACTCTAGATCTGACATATTACCAATGTCTGTATTGATTAGGTCCCTAGTCTTTGGTACTGCCTCTTGTCCTTTTTTTTTTTTTGTGGTGAGTTTTAATGCTTTGTCATTTTATCCAGATAAGAATAGATGGATGAGAGAACAAAATACTAAAAGGGTAGCTGTGACCCCAGAAAATAAAATACTAAAAGGGTAGCAGTGACCTTAGAAAAATATACTCTAACCAAATCAGAAGAGACCTGAAACCAGGGGGAGAACAAAGGGGGAAACAAAAACACACAAAATACACACACACACACACACACATACACGTATATATTTTAGACTGGTGAATAGAACAGAGCCACACACGATTTGGGGTGTATTTTGGTCTGTTAGAAGAAACAACCTCTCAAAATTTTAAAGAAAGAAAAATATATATATACAAAAATATGGGTAAACATGATGAAGGGATGGAATATGACTGTAAAGATCAAAATTCTAAAAGATTCTAAAAAAGGAATTGATAAGTTGATTGAAAAAAGAAAAAAAAGGAAAGAATGTGATCAGGCTGGAGACTAGAACAAAGCCATGTGCTACATTTAGGGTGTATTTTAATCCGTTAGAAAAAATTGTTTCCCACATTTTTAAAGGAAAAAAACCCCTATATGTATACAAAAAAATAAGGTTAAATACAATGAAGGGATAAAACAGGACTATAACAATAAAATTTTTTTTTAATTTTAAAGGTATTGATAAAATAGTTTTAAAATATTAAAATGGGAAAGAAAAAATTTAAAAACATAGAATAAGAAAAAAAATTTTTAATTTAACTTGGAAAGGCAAAAGGATCATGGGAAAACTATGAATTCTATGTGTTGCTTTCCCCTAGCTCTGGAGTTCCACAGTGATCAATGAGCTTGGTCTTGGCTGGATGTTCTTGCTGGTCTTCTGGGGGAGGGGCATGTTGTAGTGATTCTGAACTGTTTTTGCCTGAAGAGGAATTGTACTGCCCTTGCCAGGGGCTGGGCTAAGTAATCCGCTCGGGTTCTTGTGTTCATGCTGGGGAGCTTTTGTTCCCTGAAGGCTTTCTGCAGAGCTCTGGAGGACAGGAATGAAGATGGTGGTCTCCCAGTCTCTGGCCCGGAGGAGCTGAGAGCTGGGGGCCCCACTCCTCTGTGCACCCTCGGAGAAAAGCGGTCAATCACTCCCATCTCCCTGGTCTCTGGCCACGCTCCGAACTCCCCCAGCCTGTGACTGAGCGTTTCTCTCTCTGGTGCACAGCCCCATTTGGAGTCTCCAAACCCAGCACATTCCTGCCACGCTGCTCTTCCAGCAGAGGAAGGTGGGTCTCCCCAGATCTGCCACTTGTGGGGTTCCTGCTTGAAGAACAGTGACCCAACTCTGCCTCAGATCACGGTTAAGTAACCCCGAGCCGAGAGCCCACTCCTTGTCTCTGTCTCTGCAGCTGGCTTCCCCGCTCCAATAACTTGCAGCTCTGCTACAGACACCCCCAGTCTTTCTGTGACCCCACAGGACCTGAGACCATACTGTCCCCACGAGGGCTCCACCCTCCACCCCTTAGCCCCTAGAGTGACGTCCCTCAGTGGAGCAGACTTCTAAAATTTCCAGTTTTGTGCTCTGCTCCACCACTTGCCTGGAGCCGGCCCTACCCCCTGCTGTCTGTCTTCCCATATGTTACCTTGAATTCATTTCTCCGCCTGTCCTACCTTCCAGAAAGTGGTCGCTTAGAATTGTTGCTATTCTTTGCTTCAATCTCCTATTGAGTTCGTAGGTGTGCAAGATGGTCTGATAGCTATTTAGCAGAATCCTGGGACCCGACGAAATTTAGGTCTCCTACTCCTCTGTCATCTTGGATTCTCGATCTAGTGTTCTTTTTAATATAGTGATTCTATTCTGTCTTTTTAAATGAATTCATTTCAGTAAAAAATAGAAGTGGGAGTTATTTTTTAAGATTACGTCACAGGAGTTCCCAGATTTGGTCACAACGGTGAGGGTAGTTCTGGAATGTTTGAGAAACTCTGGTCCACAACGACACGTCTTACGACCTGACTCATGAACAGGGGATCCATTCAGTGGCCAGATGAGTATGGAAAACCCACAATGAACATGAACAGGCCAAAGACTCCATTCAGTCCTATGATAAAAGTTTTAAAGCAAAGTTTCATTTAACAGCACCTTTCTTCTGTAGATTTTGCAAGAAAGGAATCCGTAACCCAGGCACATCTAAAATTTCCATTCAGCCCATTGATTCTGCCATCAGGGACATGTTAGAGCAACTTCCTTCCCACTTGGGGAGACTGAAGGTCAACACACTGAGGGTAATCAGAGTTGAGACCGCATAGAAATTTGGCCTCCAGCTCCCGGTTTTAACTTTTTTAAAAAGCATCACTTTTTTCAATGGTCAGTTTTCTGCTCTGATAAGGCCACATAACAAACATTCAGTGGCTAATGGTATTTATTTCTCTCACACGTTTGGGGAACCCACTGTGGCTCCACTGGGACCACGTCCAGGTTCTGGTCTGTTCTGTATATCCTCTCCCTGTGGGACCATCACTCACTGCGGCCATCAGGGACACCTTCTTCTCCTGACAGACGGGAGAAGTGAAGGGAGCCAAGCCACACCACTCACACACACTTCCCATGGCAGGTCTCTAGCCGTCCAGCATTGGTCAAAGCAAGTCACATGGCCAACTCGGTATCAGCAGGGTGAGGAGTAGACTCCACATCCTGTAGCAAAAGGCTTGGCAAAGTAGTGATGCAATTCTGCTACCTCAGAAGACAGGATTCACAGCTCTGACCCACTCGAGGCTCCCACGGAGAGAAGAATGGTCCCAGCAGGGCTGAGTCCTACCTAGAGCAGCAGAACAGAGTAGCCCAGAGCTCAAGCAACTGGGGCAGCCTAGGTTCAAATCCCAGCTCTGTGCTTGCTAGCCGGGTGACCCAGGTAAGTGGCTTCTCGGTCTGTAAAAATGGATCAAAATCCCTGTAAGCGTCTGACACAAGGGGGTAGTACATGTTCCCAGCAGAGCACAAGTGCTCACAGATAAGAGCTGTGTTGTTATTATAGTAACTTACTGTCGATGATACTCCTCTGCTCTTCTTCGGGGCGTCTGCCAGCCTCAGTTTCTTTATCTCTAAAATGGGCATTCTGTTCATTGCAATGCCATAAGGACTGCCGGGATGACAGTAAATGAATAACCTAACTCAGTACTTCCCAACAGAGTGCAGAAGCATTGTGCCTCCCGGGAGATCTCTGGCAACATCTGGAGACGTTGTTTTATTTTTCACCTGCAGGAGGTGTCACAGGCATCTCCCGGGTGGAGACCAGGGACCCCCCCCACCCCAGGACCAGGGCAGCCCCCTCGGCAAAGCCCCGTCCTGCCCCACGTGCCAGTAACGCCGCGGCTGAGCACTTCCAATGTGGGTACAGCGGGTACCGTGCTTGGCAGCGCACCTCGCAGACAGTAAAGCCGGGGAGCGACCACTATTTCTGGCACTGCTGTTTGCCTTTTTGTTGCTACACTTGCTGCCCCGAGGAGAGACCCCCAGGAGAGGGGGGGTCTCTGAACACTGCTGCCCACCCACCTGGGAAGGAGGCAGATACAAAGGGGTGGTTATCCTTCGGGTGGTCATCCTCGGGGAGCAAGGAAAGATCTGGGCAGGAGAACTGCCCTGAGGGCCAAGTTTGTCACCAGGCTGCCACTTGGATGCCTCAGTCACGTCGCCTGATGTCCTCCTCTGTGAAGGGGGTCAGGCACCCTGCACCAGCCAGCCGTGCAGACTCTGGAGCCTGCTTCGAGCCTCTGCACTCCCTCTTCTGTGTCACCCTGGGCAGGCCACTGAACCTCTGTGCTGTCACCCCTCACGTGGGGATGGTGACCGGGCGCATACTGCTTGAGGACGACCCGATCAGTGCTTGGCCGTCAGGCAGACGGCTGCTCCCAGCAAGCTCCTGGGCTGCGGTGAGGGGTCCCCGCGAGCCTCGTCTTGTCTTTCTCCCCTTCTTGCATGCGCAGGGAAGGAGAGCTGTTTCGAGAGGATAATGCAGCGATTTGGCAGAAAAGCCGTCTATATTGTCATCGGTGATGGCGTGGAAGAGGAGCAGGGGGCGAAGAAGGTACTGTCCGTCTGTCCGTCTTTCACGCTGTGCTGCTTCTCCCCTGGAGACAGGCTCGTGGCTCTCCTGGGCTCTCCCAGGATTCCCTGCCCCCCACCCGGCGCTGGCTGGGTCCCCTCCTTCCCAGGCTCTTAGCTCCCCCGTCCCTTCCCATTTGCAATTGCAGAAACATCCTGAGTAATTTCCTTCTGCAAATCCCCTCAGTGCCTCTGGCTGCCCCCCCTACTAGTAGCCCTGGATTTTTTCTAGGACAACTGCTCCGGAGCCCGGAGACACTCTGTCAGGCAGGCTGGTGGGGGGGCTGGTGCACGTGTGCACGCTTTATTTCATACTTACTGATCATATGTTCCAGGAACCCTTCCCAGTTAATAAAGACAGCATTAAGCTAATGAGAAAGAAAATCCTGCATTTGTGATCTTGGGCCCAGGAGGAGAGGGGCAGGGGGTTCTTGTGGCCTCAGCTCTGCTCTTGGAAAAGAAACAGCTGCCAGAGTCCTGGGTCTGGACCTGTCAACAGCATCCCAGAGAGGCTGCCACCCCCGACCCAGAGGCCTGGGAAGTGGATTGTTAATGTCACAGAGCTTAATTGGGAGGACCTGGTTTCCCCCTGCCCTCCCCCAGCAACAAATTCCAGGGAAATGCAGAAATGTTTAGAGTCTCTGTGGACAAAGCCTGAAAAAAGAGGGAGGGCCCCAAGGGTCCCAGGAGAGGGCCTGGGGGCAGAGCTAAAGGCCTTGCCACCTGCAAGGTTCCTCCCCTTCCCAGCTCCCGCAGACTCCGCCTCTAGGCCTCACACTCCAGCAGGACTACAGAGGGAAGAAATCCCTGACCAGCTACCACTCTGGCCTTCCAGTGACACGGGAACTCCCTCTACAGCTGTCCATAGTCTTTGTTCGGGGCCTTTCTGACCGGGGTCTTCATCGCAGACACCGCAGCTCGTGGATAAGCTCTGTTAGTTGAGCATCTACTGCGTGCCAGCAGCTGGAGCCCATGCTGGGGAGCCTGCCTGGAGCAGGAAGGTCAGGCTCTCACCCCTCACTCAGCCCCAGCCTGGAGCAGGTGGGAGACACAAGAGGGTAACGTGTGTAAGGTGGTGACCAGAGCTTCAGAGAAAAATAAAGCAGGGACTGGGGACAGATCGGACTGTGGGGGTGGGGCAGGTGGCCAGTGGACACAGTGGTCAAGGTAGGCCTCGCTGCCAGGTGACATCTGAGCGAAGAGAGGAGGAGAGGAAGTGAGCCAAGGAGGTATCAGAGGGAGGGCAGTCCCAGAGAGGAACCAAGAGATTCCAAGGGCTGGAGGCTAGAGCTTTGTGCAGGGAGCCAGCCTGGTCACGGCCGTGGGCTGCAGGGGTGGGGAGTGCCAGGAGGAGAGGTCCCGGAGGAAACCTGAGCACTTTTTCAAACATATTTAAAAATGAATGAATGAATTGGGACACCTGAGTGGCTCAGTTGGTTAAGCGGCTGTCTTCGGCCCTGGTCATGATCCCAGCGTCCTGAGATCGAGTCCCACATCGGGTTCCTTGCTCAGCAGGGAGCCTGCTTCTCCCTCTGCCTCTGCCTACCACTCTGCCTGCCTGTGCTCTCTCTCGATCTGACAAATAAATAAATAAAATCTTTAAAAACAAAACCAAAAAATGAATTGATTTAGCAAGAAAAATATTAAGTAAATAATTGTCATAGAGATGATACACTAGGACTGTCCAAGGCAGTAGCAGGAATCACACGAATTACCACGAATTATTGGTGTTCCGGAAACACCTTGCCAGGTCAAGAGCACGGTCTGTGTGATGAGACTAGCCCCTGCCAGGGGCTCTAGAGCCCCCTCTCCAAGTTGAGCTCTAAGTCCGAACTCTGCCCTCAACCTGGAACAGCCATCGGAATAAAGCTTTGCTTCAAGCACAGTTGGCCTGGAAAACCAGCCTAGGCCTGCGGCCCCCGGCTCCCCTGCCCTGCCCTCTGGCCCTTGCCCAGACAGGGACAGGGACCTCAGTGGAGCAGCCACTGAGATGCTCCTGCCTTCTTGCAACTGGAGAGAGTTTGTTAGGGCAACATAGGAAATGTTTTGAAATGACCCCCTTACTCCGCTGAAATGAAATACAAATGGCCATGGGCACTAGAACCACAATGGCCAAGAAGTCAAGATCGAATGGTATTATCAAAGAGAAATAAAGGGAAAGTTATTGACACTCACAGTAACATGCGCTTCAACATGTAAGTGGGCACAAAAGCCCAGTGCTTGGACCCAAGCGTGCCGTGCCCGTGAGCCGGCCAACACGGGGGACCCAGGTGTGCAGTCTCGGCCACTCAGGAGCCACGTGAGGGGCTATGGCCCTAACCTGATCTCTCCAAACTGCTAAGCCAGTCGTGGAGAGATTCGGAATAAAAAAATAGTCTTCCCTTGCTTTACACAGTAGCTGCCCTCCTAGAAATACAGGTTTTATTAAAAGCATGGAAAGGATACTCTAGATTTCTACATGATGGGTCCAGTGCTAAGAGCCCAGGCTCAGGTTATTACGTCAGGTTTGTATATATTCTCTGGACTTTCGACAATCAGTCAGGTCCCAGGTGCATGAGATGAGGCAGGACCCCACCGGCACTGCCCCCCAAATCAGGAGTCCAAATTCATACCTCTAGAAACTTCCACAGTGACCCCTGGGGGCGGCAGGCTTTTTCTCCTTTGAGAACAGCTGGTCTCGACTGGCCTTCCTGTACCAAGTGGGCACCTCCCTGGCCTCACCCTCCCGCCAGCCCGGCTCCCAGAGAAAGATGCGACCAGGAGCGCATGTGCAACCCTAAACGCTAGCTCTGCCATTTGGGGCTGTGTGGCCTTCAGCAGGTGACGCCCCCTCTCCGAGCAGCCCTTCCTCATCTGTCACAGCTGCCGGGACCAGGCACCCAGGGCTGGGTAGAGGAACCCTGCAGAGGGAGTCCCCAGCAGCCCGAGCCTCCGTCTTGCTCCCCGGGACGGTGGGGCGGGAGAGGCGGGATAACACAGCCCTTGGAAGCGGAGCAGCTTCGGTCCCCAGTAGAACCAGTGGAGAAAGAAAATATGAATGCTAATTTGCACAAAAGGTGAGAACTCACCCACATCTCTTCGTTTGCTCAGAGCCCGCAGGAGACGCTTGTGACCGAGACAGGTGCAGGGGTGGAGAGGATGGTCTCCAGCAGGGCGGGGCGGGGGGGGTGGTTCTCAGCAGGGCCAGCGCCACCCAGGTTCTGTGGAGCGGGGCTGGGGTGGCCAGAGACGCTGGACAGCAGTTTGAACAGCAGAGCGAACCGGCTCTCCTGTCTCCCATAAGACACATGAGGACCCAGGCTCTCTCCGTCTTGTTGCTCTGCCTGTCTCAGGACTGCTCTCTGGCCACGGCCCCCCCATCTGCACGGCGGCCCTACAATGGAAAGGGGGAGGCTGCGGCATCCCTAAGGGGACAGGGGATACGGGGGGACAGCACGGCTGCTCAGATCCCAGTGGCCAGTTCTGGGTCACATTATCACACCTTATGACGGTGCTAGCTGGCAGATGTCGCCTTTATTCTCAGCCACCATGTCCCCAGCTAAGAAAAACAGGGCTGCTTCTGAGAGAGGGGGACACTGGGGGGGGGGGGGTCTCCATCATAGCTGGCGTGTGGCAGGGTGGTCACTGGCACCTAGGAGCGCCTGACCTAACCACAGGCCCGGATCCCTCCTCTTGACTAGTGGCGTCATGGTTTTAGTGAATCCTCAAACCCCCCTGCAGAGCGGGTATCATCTGCTTCATTTTACAGAGGCTGCATTTGAGACTCAGAGAGGTTCGTTAACATACCTCAGGTCACACAGCTATACCTGCAAACTAATGTGTTTTGCTCCAAATGCCAAGCAGGCTGGAGGTGGACCTAGGAGTTTCAAACACTCTGTCCCCACCCCTGAGCTGGTCAGACAAGAGAGGGAGTCCACCAGAGAAGGCCAGGGTGCACCACACACCCCCATACACTGGCCTCCCCTGAAAACCTCTGCAACTATCTGAAGCAGCAGCCCCAGCCCATTAGCAAGAAACGCTGCGCACCGGCCGCTCTCCCGACCCGATAGATGGGAGTCATTAGGCCAGGCTGCTGGGCACCTGAGCAGCGTGAAATACTGCGACAGGACCAGGGGCTGGGACTCTCGGGGCTGACAGTGTTGTTAATATCTCCATTTTAGTGGGTCATTTGTCCCTACCTCTCCGCAGGTGATAAATCCACGCGTGCTCTACGCCTGGGATGGAGGTTCTCTTCTACCTTTGCTCATTTCTTCCCAGAAAAATGAATTACACTCTTTAAAGGGGGACAGGATTGGCTGGGCAGGAACCAAAATCCATCTTTGCAGAGACAGGAAGGTTTGGCTGGGGGAGGAGAGGGTGGAGAGCTGGGGGAGCCGGAAGGCGTTAAAGAAATGGCATCTGTTGCCCGTGATGGATAGTATGCGGCTGCTTTTGAGCGAAAGAAAAAGAGGTGTTTGCTGAGAACTTTGAGAAGTCTGCCTTCCTTCTCGTCCCCCCCCCCCTTCTTCATTCCTTCTCTGTGTGTTTCTTGAGCACCTACTATGTGCCAGGAACCCTACTATGCTGCAGTGAACATGACATTCCAAGCTCTGTCTTCAGGGCCTTTGCACTTGCTTTGTCTTCTGCCTCAATTATCTCCCCCCAAGGTTTACACCTCCTTCTTGCCTTCTGCGGCCTGCTTAACTGTCACCCCCTAGAGAGGCCTTTCCAGACCCCAACTATCAGAATAGTCACCCTCCCCCAGCTGCTTTCTGCCCTGCCTCCCTGTTCTGTTGCCTTCATAGTGCTCACCACAACACAAAACCACCCTGTTCATTTCGTAGCTGTGGATTTCTTCTGTGACTCCAGTGGGGACCGTGTGTGTGCATGCTGGCTGGGCAGGAGGCCCCCACCCCAAGCACACGGCAGGGGACCTTCAGACACAGTCCCTGCCCTCTGGACCATCTCCCCATCTCAAGATCCCTCATTTAATCACAGCCACCAAATCCCTTTATTCACAGGTTCTAGAGATCCGTTGGACATCTTTAGGGGCTATTATTCTGCCTACCACAGAGCAGAAAGATGAAGATAAACGATGATATAAAGAGTTGGCAGAGCAGTAAGTGCAGAGCTCCCAGAGGCAGAAAAGAACTTGATGTGCTCCACGAGCCAAAAGGATGCCTGTATAGTTGCTATATGGACATGGCACCTCACAGGGCAGAATTCCAGGCATCCAAATATTCATCAAGCGCCATCTGCTCACTCAGTAAATAATTTAAGGCCAATGACTATCTTGTGGAGGCTCAGTATCATAGCTGCGGGTAGCAAAAAGCCTATGTAATGGTGAGTTAAACACTTGCTACCCAGTAAGATTTGAAACAGTTGTGCCCTAGGTTGTTGCGGTGGGTCAGAAATTCACCAAGCATCACTTCCTATCATTCCACTCTACCTTTCTAACCATCTTCGGCATTTTCGGATTTGTTGTCTCGTGACCTCAACATGGCTACCACAGCTCCAGGCATCACATGGTAACGTGACAGCATCCAAATAGGAAGGGAAAGTAAGGAGGAAGCAGTTCTCTCCTCAGGTGCCTCCCGTTAATCCTAGAGGAAAACCTTTCCCAGAATCCTCCCCACATTCCTCACTGGCTTCGGTGGATCCCAAGTCAAGAGGGAAACAGGACTGGGGCATCTGGGTGGCTCATTCAGTTAAGCGTCTGCTTTCGTCTCAGGTCATGATCTCTGGGTCCTGGGAGGCTCATTCAGTTAAGCGTCTGCTTTCGTCTCAGGTCATGATCTCTGGGTCCTGGGATCGAGCCCCACATCAGGCTCCCTGCTCAGTGGGGAGTCTGCTTCTCCCTCTGCCGCTCCCCCGCCACTCATTCCCTCCATCTCTCTCTCCAAATAAACGAAATCTTTAAAAAAATTAAAAAAAGGTTGGGGGAACAGGACAAATCCCTGGCAAACAAGGCTGGGGTTGTCACAGCTTGCTTAGACAGTCATAGCTCATCCTCTAGATGTGGGCACAGCGCTGCCAGATTCTGAGTCATGGCAGCAAGAAAGAAGAGAGAGCGGTACTGGGCAGGCAAGACCTTCAGCCAGTGATTAAATTCTCCAGTGATAAAAATGCAGTCAGTTGTCTTCTCCGGAGCCTGACATGACCTCTCTGTGGCTCAGTGTCCTCGTCCGTGAGCTAGGACAGAGTGCCTCCCTGAGCATTCGTGACCAGGTTACACGAGGTCGTGTGCGCGGCCCAGAACATGCACACTCACCCAGTGTTACGACCGTGGGATGACCGTGACCGTGAGGGCAGTTCGTTCTGGCGTGCGGCAACTTAACTCTGGTTAGATCAATTCTCTTCTTTCTCACTCTCGTGCCCACTTGGAAAAGGTGCTCGTGGTTTTGTCTGGGCAGTTCGGTGAGCTAGAAAACAAAGCACTAGCCCAGGGTCTGGCTCCGGAACAGTGGCCCTAAGACACTCTCATCAGAGACACTGGGTGGCACAGGCTGACACCGTGGGATCCAAACCCTGCATCGTGGCACCGAGGGACTCACTAGCCAGCCCCCCTCCCCCAGCCCTGCACACAGACACACGCGCCCCACGTAACGGTATTCCTCGCCCTTGTGACCTCGTGTGCCTCGATGTAATCACAGTAGCCGCCCTGAGCCACCGTGCCAGGCACTGGGAAGAGCCACCGCTGCTGTGGGCGGCAAATAGGCTGCCCGGTGCCCGGGCAGGAAGACCAGCCGCCGCCCCCCCAATCCGCCGTGCCCGTCTGAGCAGCCCAGGCTGGGACGGGCTCCGGCCACTGGGAGACGAGCTAATGGCAGGGACAGGTGGGGGCCCCACGAGCCCCCAGCTGAGACTTTCTTCTCCAGGTGGCAAGATCCGGGACAACATTTTAAGAAGAAACGGCCGTCTCACTGCCGGATTCCCTCCCGGGTCAGCGCACCACCTGTGCCCTAAGACCTTCCCAAAGATGGGGAGAGGGTCCACCCGTGTGCCAGGCTGCTCGGGATGAGCAGAGCCGCCCGGGCTCCGAGGGAATGCACAACCGTGCAGCCCAACCGGGGGCCACCGGCCAGTGCCCCCATGGTCCAGGAAACGTCCGCAGGACCCACAGCCTGCGGGGATTCAGGCTCGGGCTCTGGCCCTGGGCGGGGGCACTGCGGGGGGGCGCGGCGCGGGGCCCTAACCCCGCGGCTGGTGTTCTGTGTTGCAGCACAACATGCCCTTCTGGCGGATATCCTGCCACGCGGACCTGGAGGCGCTGCGGCACGCCCTGGAGCTGGAGTATTTATAGCGGAGCCGGGGCCTCGCCACCTGCCATCGCGGGCGCATCCCACGCACCCAGCCACGCCCTCGCCGTCCCCGCCTCCCTGCCAGATGCCGGACGCCGGGCAGGGCCCCTGCGGCCGAGAGGACGTGCCTGGTGACCATCTCAGCGGCTGTCCCCGTAGTGCGAGCTCGGGTCCGGAGACGCGGGAAGCCCACAGCGGCTCTGGAACATTTCACTTTGGAGAAGAGGACTGGCTCGGAGACCAGGCCTTCCTGCAAGACCCACAGAACAAAAGCGAGGGATTGCTGATTTGGGGGAGGGGGGTAATGAGGAGGGGACAGGCCTGGGATGTTTTTGTTGTTTTGTTTTTCTTTTTAATTTATGGACTAATCTCATTACTCCGGTATTACGCTCTTGTACCTGTGTTGTCGGTTTTCTTAGTCGTTGGTTTGGTTTGGTTTTCTAACCTGGCATGTGGGCTGGGGCAGCTGGCATTTAGTACTCTCTGCTCCAAGTTGTGCTCTGGGGGGACAATCATTCTTTGAACAATTGGTGAGGGAGGCGGGTCGGGGCTGATGGGAAGACTGTTGCTTATTTTTGTTTTTAAAGACATAACCCGACGTCATGTGGACAGTGCACGTGCCTTATGCTGCCATCTTGTTTTCTAGGAAGAGGGGACCCTGGGGAGGAGGCGGTACTTTGTGACGGATAAAAGGCATTAAATAAAACCACGTTTACATTTTGAAGTGGGCTAGGGTGTCCCTACTTTATGACCATGCTCGAGGCTTCCATTAGAGGCAGTAACAGAGGTCCAGCCATCCACACAGAGGAGGTTTGGGTGAAACAGACAGACCTGCCCCTTATTCCTGAAATTAACTACCCAGGTTGTCAACCACAGTTCTGTTGTGAGGACTCAATGTCCCACGGTGGTTTTGATGGAAGCTAGGATTTCACAGTCTGTAAGGTAAGTGTTTTTGCCTGGATTCTAGAGGACCCAGAACTCCCAGTGGTCAAGGATAGGGTCTTCCTCATTCTGTATACTCAGTCCCCATCACAGTCTGACACAGATACAGCACTGAGGGATGATGGATGGATGATGGATGGACAGACGGACGGTCAGACAGACAGACAGCAGATGGGATATGGATGGCGGTGGGAGGATGGATGGATGGGTGGTAGATAGCTAAGATTCACTGGCCCCAGGCTGTTTAATCATCACTGTTTCCCCAGGAGTATCTTGCATCTCTTGAGAACAATTTCGGAAGTAGAGGAACTACACTATTCAGCACTCACAAACAAAAGCCCATGGCCTCCCAGAAGTCTGAGCATGACTTGAGAACTTCCTGACCAGCCCAGACAGAGACCCAAGGAAGTCCTCAGATCAGCTTCTGGGTGTGCCTATCCAAGGGCTTTAGAAATCAGAGAGCAGGGACGCCTGGGGGGCTCAGTTGGTTGGACGACTGCCTTTGGCTCAGGTCATGATCCCGGGATCGAGTCCCGCATCGGGCTCCCAGCTCCATGGGGAGTCTGCTTCTCCCTCTGACCTTCTCCTCACTCGTGCTCTCTCTCACTGCCTCTTTCTCAAATAAATAAAATTAAAAAAAAAAAAAAAAAAGAAAGAAAGAAAGAAATCAAGAGCAATCATTTGGATTTCTTTCCCTTGCAAAGGAACGAGACACAACAGAGGAGGCATAAACCAAACAACAGAATTCTTTGGCTTACTTGACTGAAAAGTTTAGGGATGTGTGACCTCAGACACCCCTACCCCAAATGCAGAATTCAAGACACGGCTTTAAGTTTTTTAACTCAGTCTCTTTCTCTCCATCTTTGGACGCTTCAGTGTGGTTTCATTTATAGGCATATACTTAGAGTAGAAGATTTCCACTGATACAGCACTAACTCTTAAAAGGACAACGGTTTTGGAAAGTCAGGTTATATCTATTATGTGAGTTAACAAAAGTCCTTATGATTCAAATATTTTTTTTAAAAGATTTTTTCTTTATTTATCTGACAGAGATCACAAGTAGGCAGAGAGGCAGGCAGAGAGAGAGGAGGAAGCAGGCTCCCTGCAGAGCTCGATCCCAGGACCCCGGGATCATGACCTGAGCCGAAGGCAGAGGCTTAACCCACTGAGCCACCCAGGTGCCCCTCAAATATTTTTAATTGGTTCTTCCTAAGTTACTTGTCACCCAAAGCATCCCAACTTACATAGCATGTAATAGTGTTATTAGTAGTAGTGTTCCATCACACAGGCTCAGATTTCTACTCAGAATATCATTCATTCATATCACCAACTCCTGGAGCTGGGTATTTGTCACCAGATATTACTCAAGCATCTAAAATGCACTGGCAGGGGCATTTTATTTTTTAGAGGGACGCCTGGATGGCTCAGTCAGTTAAGCATCTGCCTTCGGCTCGGGTCATGATCCCAGGGTCCTAGAATCAACCCCCGTGTCAGACTCCTTGCTCAGCAGAAAACGTGTTTCTCCCTCTCCCTCTGCCTGCCACTCTGCCTACTTGGGCTCTTTATCTCTGTCAAATAAATAAATCTTTAAAAAAAAAAAAAAAGATTTTGGGGGTGCCTGGGTGGTTCTGTGGGTTAAAGCCTCTGCCTTCGGTTCAGGTCATGATCTCAGGGCCCTGGGATCGAGTCCTGCATCACAAGGAGCCTGCTTCTCCCTCTGGCTGCCTCTCCCCCTGCTTGTGCTCCCTCTAACAAATAAAATCTTGAAAAAAAAAAAAAAGAGAGAGAGATTTTATTTTATAAGTAATCTCTCCATCCAATGTGGGGCTCCAATCCACAGCCCTGAGATCAAGAGTCACCCGCTTTACCAACTGAGCCAGCCAGGGGGTGTCCTCCCTTTTTTCCAAAAAATAAAAAAACTACTACTTGGGGCACCTGGCTGGCTCAGTCTGTGAAGCATGCAACTCTCTCAGGGATGTGAGTTCAAGCCCCACCATGGGTGTAAAATAAAATCTTTTAAGAAATAAAACTGCTTTAAAAAAAAAAAAAAGATTTTATTTATTTATTTGACAGAGAGAGATCACAAGTAGGCAGAGAGGTAGGCAGAGAGAGAGAGGAGGAAGCAGGCTTGCTGCTAAGCAGAGAGCCCGATGCGGGGCTCAATCCCTGGACTCTGGGATCATGACCTGAGCCGAAAGCAGAGGCTTTAACCCACTGAGCCACCCAGGCGCCCCTAAAACTGCTTTTTAAATTTATAAAAAGATGGTCACTGAGATACACTGAGATACCACTTTCCACATTACACTGGCAAAAATATTAAAGTTCTGGGACTCCTAGTAACAGCATTGCTGTGAGGCCCCTCGCAGATTGCTGGCAGAAGCTGAAACTGGCACAAATCACCAAGAGGGGAAGTTGGCAGTGTTTACCCAATTTGTAAATGGTATCCAGCAATTCCACTTCTGAGAACTGATCTATAGATCAGATCATGTGGGTATGAAAACTCCATTCAGATTTATTTTCTACAACATTGTAATAGCAAAGAATGAAAACCACCTAAACACACGTCAGTTGTGCACAGGTTAAAGGACGGCATGGTCACAGGGTGGAATACTACGCAACCATGAAAAAGAACAAGGCTCTTCCCTACGTATCAGTCTGGGAAGGTTGCCTAAACACATCACTAAGTGAAAAAGGGCAGTTTCAGAACAGCATGTATCACAAGCCACCTTTTGTATAAAAATGGAGAAAAAAGTAAAACCTGTAGGATCCTTCTGCAAAAAGAAACTTTGGAAGAAGATACACGAAACTAACGAAAACGGTGACCCACGGGAGCTATGAGACATGTGGGCATAAGTGGGAGTGTGCCTTCCTTATATACTGAATGCTGAGAGTAGGCTACTGTAAGAACGTCTTGAAGATCGGATGTCAGTTCCAGAGATTTCTCGGTCACAGCTGGTTGCTGTAGGTAGCTGGTTATCTAGCCAGTTTCCCCCAAGCGGAAGCACTAGCCCTTTCCTGCGGGACTCTGGGTGCAGGCAGGAGGCTGAGGAAAGCTGGTCCTTGTTGCCCATCCCAGCAAGCCTGGTCTCTGACATGCCACCATCACCAAAAGCGGGGCAGTGAAGGTCTCCGAGGTCAGAGCCGGGGCCGCTGGATAAAGCTCTATCCCATTTCAGAGCCACGGTGCTAGCCGTTCATTCTGCCACCAGAGGAAGCCGGGGTCTACCATTCCCCAGGTGCTCTACCCCGTCCGTGGCCATGGACGTGAAAACAGACCAAGGCTTTCCCGCTCCCCCATGGAGCGGACTTCCCCGCAGAGGGCAGAGGACACAAGCAGGCAAACTGACCGTGAGCCCCAGACTTTCCCACTCCCCGCCTTGTCCTGCAGGAGGAACAGCAGAGCGCCGGTGACCACAAGCCCGACCCCAGCACTCGCGCCCCAGCTCCCCACGCACAGGCTTGTGCCACAACCCAACTCCCCTTCTGAGAACCACCTTGAGGGCAGCAGAGCAGCAGCCGGGGGACCCTCACAGGGAGGAGAATGGGGATCCTGGAGGCCTAAGCCAGCCAATTTCCAAAAGCCGGCCAGAGGGGAGCCTGGGTGGCTCAGAAGGTTAAGCGTCCAACTCTGCATCTCAGCTCAGGTCTTGATCTCAGGTTCGGGAGTTCAAGGCCCTCACTGGGCTCCACTCTGGGTCCAGAGCCTACCCCAAAAGGGGGAGGGGGAAGCCTAAGAACATCCTTTTGAAGGAGATCCCAGGATCTGTCCAATGAAACATTCAGGGTCCGAAAAGCAGCAGATAAACACTGAGGGTCTTTTTGTTGGTTGAGATTGTGACTTCCCGAGTACACACGTGGCGGTGCTGGGTCAATGAGGAGGCTGCTGTCCTCTCAGACACTGGCTGGAGTCCAGGAGGCAGCGTTGGGGTGACGAGGCCCAGAGTCACCGGAACAGTGTGGGGACGCTGTGGACAGCCTGCTCCCCTCCAAGCAGGTGGCAACTGAGCTCAGACCTGGCTGGTGAGAAAATCCAGGGCAAGCACTCCAGGGGGAAAGAAGGAAGTACAGAACCTGTGGGCAAACAGAGCTTTCAAGTTGGAGGGAAAGAAGGGAAACCTGGGAAAACTGGAGGGGAGGTCACAGGTCATGGGGTCAGAGGGGAAGACCCAGGCAGATGTGGTCGGATCCTTCTGGTCACGGATTTGGAATTTTACTGGGGTCGAGATTTTATTCTAAGTCCAATGAGGACCCACGAGAGGATTTTAAACAGGAGACTGGCATGATCGAATTGGTATTTTTAAAAATGGCTACTGTGGGGACAGTGGTTTGGAGGGAGAAGGATAGAAGTAGGGTGTCCAGGGGTGCCTGGGTGGCTCAGTGGGTTAAACCTCTGCCTTCAGCTCATGTCATGATCTAGGGTCCTGGGATCGAGCCCTGCATCAGGCTCTCTGCTCAGCAGGGAGCCTGCTTCCCCCTCTCTCTCTACCTACTTGTGAACTCCCCATCAAATAAATAAATAAAATCTCAAAAAAAAAAAAAAAAAAACAAAAAAAGTGTGTCCAGTCAAAAACAACTGGAATTCCTCATGAACTTAAATAATTTTAAATTTCATCTTATAACCTACAGAGAGTTTCCTGCACAAAGTTCAAGCATGCACCTTGATGTATTTTTACCTAGGATCACACTTGGGTAACCACCGCCCAGATCAAGATGGAAGAGCTTTCTAGGAACCCCTAAAAGGCTCCTTCACAGCCTCTCCCAGCCTTTATCCACATTCCATCACTGTCCTGATCTCAGACCAGTCTCCCCGTGGTGCTTTCCACGGCCGTTAATGCTAGTAGCTCCGCTCGGGGAAAAGCTATTCCGCTGATGATCACCAGAGGGCAGTGCGACCCCGCAGCTGGGCCGAGCCGCCCTCCAGAGCCACACGAAGCCGGGCCTGGAAACAATGCAAGGCTGCCCTTGAAAGGATTCAGAGAGCATTATAAAATTCAGCATGAAGTATGTGGCCCCAAATGAGTAGCCGGTAAGCTCTGGCCGTAGGTGAGATGCCCTTGCAGACATCAGCCCTCTCCACCGGTAGCAAAGTCAGCAGAGTTCTGGGCCTCTTCCGCTTCGTCCCTTGGATCCCCGATGGCCACCTGCTGTTGGTTGAATGAGAAGCTGCAAACCCAAGCCCAGCTTCTAACACTAAGCACCTGCTATGTCCCAGGCACCACGCTAAAGCCCTTGACCCACATTAGCTCAGGTCACCCCCTGAGCTAATGGTCAGAGGTCACCCCTCTCATGCCCTCAAGAGAGCCTGGGGCAGACAGAGCCCTGGGCCAGATGGCAAAGCCAAGGGTTTGATCCCCAGCCACAACTCTGGGTGAGCAATGACTTATTCAGATTCAACCATTGCCCCCCACGCACCCCCAGGGCTGTGCTTTCCTGAATGGAGAGGCGGAAAAACTGGAAACCCTTCTTAGTCAGGGGTCTGGAGCACTGAGGGCCCACAAATCAGCTCCGTTCACAAGAGACCCCTATTTGGTACTGAACTAAGTAGGGGAGAAAGCGGGCTGCACAGGGGGCAACCGGCCTGCAGGTGGAGAGCAATGCTGTGTGGGTCAGGCCGCAGGAGCTGGAGCAGCTGCTACAGATCAACAGCGGGGTTTCCTCATCCTGGAGGAGCAGCACCCCGAGCCCGTGCCCCTGCCCGGCCACCCCCCACCCCACCGAAGGCCCTGCCATGGAGGCTCCCTCGACCCTCCTCCTGAGTCTGTCAACACTCATCCTGTATCAGATCCAATCAGGGACGCACCCAGATTTGGCCCATGAGTTAGGGGTGAGGTACGTTTTATGGGACTTAGGTCTTCTACGGGGGTCAGAGGAGTTGGAAAAGCGGCGCCCCGAGTCACCAACGAGGCAAAGAGAAGCCGTGGGGCATGTCCAGCCACCAAAGTGAGCCCGCAGCGAGGCGCCGGAAGAGAAGCCGACGCGGAACCTTGGCCTCCGCAGCCAAGCAGCCAGGGGCGGCGGGCCCGCTGCTGGTGTCCAGGAGTCAGAACAAGACCGGCGTGTAGCCCAGAGGCCAGCAAGGACAAGCTGGCGTCTGAGGGCACGTCTGCAGCTGTCCTAGCCACAGCAGCCTCGCAAGAGAAGGAGCTGCTGCTTCCCTTCCGCCTTCAAAATCACATCTGAGTCCCGCGTTAGCTCCGTTCTAACTCGGCACCATTCGAGGGAAAGGGATTCTGGGAAATGTAGTTCCAGCCCAGCCGACAGGCCTCGGGGCCCCACTACAGCCTGGTTCGCTTACTACACCCCCTCCGCTGTACCTGGCCGGGCGAATTCTGCTGGCCAAAATTCTGGCCCGGCTGACCGATACTCTGGGAAGTTCTGCAGGGGCCGCTGACAATGCTTGTGTCAACCCAAGGCCTTGTGTTTGGGCAATTTCCTACCTTAGGCATCTGCAGACGAAACGTCCTGAATCCCACTTTCCCAGCCTTCCTTGCGGTTCGGACGTAGGCATGTGACCTAGATTTAACCAATCAGAGATCCCCAGCTGGAGATTCAGCCAATCAAGTACCCCCAAGCGCTATTTAGACTCTTGGACCCAACGAGCGCAACCTGTTTTGCCCCGTCCAGGTTCGCTCGCACGTGAAAGCGGTGGGATTCTGCCACGTGCGTTCTGACGTGTGGGATCCAATCTAGCAAGGAGGCAGAACGGACAGGCCCAGTATCACCGGGGAGAGCTGCAGTGTCGGGGCCCAGTGGCCGTGAAGGGAAGGTCCTGTGATGTAACTTGGCTGGAGCCTCCCTGAGGTCTGTGAGTCCCGCAATATCCTTTAATGAGTTCCTTTCCTGCCAGATTACCTAGAGTGTTGTATGCAACTAAAACTCTGACCCCCTTTAAATTCATGGAAGCCCGGAGTGTCAGTCTCCCAGCTTCACAGAGAGAACAGTACCCACCCCGTGGACAGTGGCGGGGAGTCCGGAAAAGAGGGTCCCCGGAGGTCATTTCGTAAACTGACCTGACCGCGGTGTCGCAGTCATGGGGGGTCCCGTCTGAATCCCGACTCTGGTACTAACCTGTTGTGTCACCTTGGGGAAGTCACTTCCCTCATGCTGCCCTGTGCGGTTATCATGAAGACCAGAAGATGCCAGCATGGAAAACCTTCAGCCCACCCCAGGGACGGTGGAAGAAATGTGGTGACCTTTGCTTCCCCGGATGAAAGAAAATGCAGGGGGTGTCCCGATGTGCTCTGATATGAAAGCTTAAGTTTGGAAAACATTTCTATGTGTGAAACACAACTCTGATTAATGCCACTGGACGCCTGGGTGGGTCAATCCGTTAAGCGTCTGCCTTTATACCTCAGGTCATGATCTCGGGGTCCTGGGATCAACACCGGCATGGGGCTCCCTGTTCAATGGGGAGTCTGCTTCTCCCTCTCTGCTCCTTCCCCTACTCGTGCGCGTTCTCTCTCAATTTTTTTTTAAGAAAATGGCTAAAAGGGAAAGTTTTGTTATATAAATGTTTTACTACAATTTTTTTTAAAAAATAATGTAATATACCCCCAAATCACTGAATTACTTCAAATGGGTAGATTGTATGATATGTGAATTTTATCTCAATTAAGCTGTTAAAAAAGAATAACACCCACCTGGCTTGCCATCTGCTTTGGAGCACAATGGAACCCAGCCTCTTCCTCTCTCCCTCTCTGAGCCCATCAGCCCCACCCCCCACCTGGAATCCCTCGGCTCTGGCCCCAGGGGCCTGCCTTCTCTTCCTGGAAGATGCTGGGTCCCCACCTCAGGCCTCTTACATTCGTTCTTCCAGCGGGGACATTCTTCCAACCAGGTTAATGGCTCTCGGGTCTGACTGCCCAGTAGGATCACCTGAGAAACTTTGAAAGGACAGAAGCCCAAACCCGAGCCCAGAGAGTGGGATGTCATTATTTGGGAAAAGCAGGTAGGGTCTCAGCATTTACCTGTTTGTTATCACAAAAAAAAAAAAAAAAGAAAGAAAGAAAAAAAACCTTCCCGGGTGCTTCTAACGTTCCGCGGAGAATAACCAAGAATACCAATCACAGCTCGGTTCACCTTCCTTCCGGTTTCTGCTCAGGGACCAGCTCCTTTGAGAGGCCGTCCCCAAACACACCATCAACCTCCCTTCCACGCCCCATTTACTTACCTTCAACATTATCTGTCCCACCTAGGATCATGTTATCTGCATAGTTGACTGCTTCCCGTGGGGAATGTCAGATGAGGACAGAGGCTGCACCTGTTTTGCAAGTACTGTGTCCTCAGTGCTTAGTCCAGAGTGCTCGGTAAGCATCTGTCACCTGAATGATCGGCTTTGGCCCACCTCTCTGTCCCCCGTGGTCCAGCTGCGGCTCTGGGGCTGCAGTTCTAGGCAAGGGCCACCAGGTGGCGAGAGTGCCCGATCGCGTTATGGTCCTCCGCAGCCGCAGCCAGTCCTGCCCGACACCAGGCCATCCTTAAAACGTAAGGAAGACCATGGCAAACCCCTCTGTGTCCTTCCTCTTCTCGTTCGTCGATCCAGACTCTTCAGGCATCTGAAAATACTCGACCGGGACTAGCGCCAGCGAGGAAGTCTCCGCACCCTGTCTGGAAGCTTGGAGTTGTCCCTCTCTTGTCTGGTTTCTCACAGACCCTCTGGTGCAGCCCAGGACTCCCCCCACGGGACCCCCAACCCTATGGCCAGTGTTCGGGGACTATCTGAGGACCCACTCCTGGGGGCTGTGACGTGCACTGTCCTCTTGCAACCCAGGGTGATGGACCCACAGGGCAATGAAGAGGTGTTGGAGATAGCCCCAGACCTCAGGATAAGTAAAAAAAAGCCACGAGACAGGAGGGTGTGTGTCAAATGCTGCTGGTTATGTTCCAAAAAGAGAGAAAAAACTGCCTCCCCACAGGGATCTATAAATGCACAGACTGAAGGGTGCCTAGGAGAGGGACCAGGGAGAGCCAGGGGGCTGGGAGCACACACGTCTTTCCAAATAGGAGGCACGGACCTAGTCAAATATATAGTATGATTCAACATTTTTTAAAAACCACCACTTTCTCTTCACCACCATCACTTCCTTCCGTAGGAGACTGCAGCTGAGACCTGGGTGCAGGGTCGGGGTGCTGGGGAACCTCACAGTGAGAAAGGCTCAGAGGTTGCCCCTGCTTAAATGCAGCCCCACCCAGAAACAGTGCATCCTTCCAAGCCCTGGCAACACAGCTCACCTGTGAGTGGGACACACAAGATGGAAGTCATAAATATGTATTAACTTTGCTCAAGGATATGAAAACTAGTAAGAGGCTGGGACAGAGGACAATGAGTGGGGGGAGAGGGGAGTGGCTGCTTCAGAGGTGACACCTCAAAGGCAATCCCAGATGCCAGCCACAGAAGGGTGTGCCAGGCCAAGGGCACAGCAAGTACAAGGGCCCTGGGGCCGGATAGGGGCCGGTTTGCTGGAGCTGAAGAAACGGGATACTGTGGTCCAGATTACCACCTCAGCCTCATTCTCTAAGGTAGGGCTGTGTCCACTGCCCCTCTGTGGTCTTCAGATGAGACAGCAAGGGGCACATACATGCCCAATTAAAGGAAGCTGAGGGGCACCTGGGTGGCTCAGTGGGTTAAGCCTCTGCCTTCCGCTCAGGTCATGATCTCGGAGGTCTAGGATCCAGCCCCGCATCGGGCTCTCTGCTCACCAGGGAGCCTGCTTCCCCCTCTCTCTCTGCCTGCCTACTTGTGCTCTCTGTGTCAAATAAATAAATAAAATCTTTAAAAAAAAAAAAAAAGAAAGAAAGAAAGAAAAAAAGGAAGAAAGCTCAAAAAATTTCTAACCCAAAAAAAGATGATGGCCTATTTGCTAGAAAAAGCATTCAGTAGCAGTCCAATTAGAATTTCACCAGCTCCATGGCCTTGAGCTAGTTACTTCTTTGGGCCTGTTTCTATAAGAGCCCCTGGCAACTCCCATCAAGGTGGCCCATACTCTCCACATGAATATCAGGGACCACTGACCCTACATGCCGTGCCCTCCCCACCTCCACTCCTCCCAGCCATACCAGCCACCCTGCAGGCCATCAAGCATGTCAAGTTTGCAGTGAATACCCCAGGGCCTTTATACCTGCTGGTTCCGGTCTAGGATGCTCACCCACTCCAGGTCCCCACAGCCAGCTCTTCATCCAGGTCTCAGGTCAAACCCCCAGCATGGGTTCTAGTGAGAGAAGTTACCTTCAGCCCTTGGTGTTATTTTAAAATATGCCCATTTTTGGTTCGATCCTGGGTTTTAGCACCATAAATAAATTGAATTAATTAATTATTAATTAAAAAATAAAGTATCCCCATTTTGTTCCTTTCCCAGCAGTGGTCAGCAAATGGCCTACGGCCCATCCTCTGCTTTTTGTAAGGCCCATGAGCTGAGCATGTAGTATTTACATTTTCAAGTGACTGATAAAAAAATCAAAATGTTTTGTGACCCCACAGAAGCCAAATGACCAGGGAGGGTGAACCCACGCCATATTAAGGTCGCATGCTGGCCACGCCATTCCCGAAAGCTCAGGCCCCAACCATCGCCATGGGAAGACTGTCCCCCTCCCCCTTCTCACTGTGCAAAGACCAACCAGGATTTCCCTTCTGGTTGGTGTGTCCCTGTCAACAGCTTCCAAGGAACAGGACTTCCTAGGAAAGGTGCCCATGGGCGGCCCCCATTATGTGCCCACCACCTGTTGAGATGTCCTTGACTTCCTGTGCTGGGTCGTGCAGACCTGACACGGCCATCCCAACCCGATGGAAAACTGCAAATTGGAGGACGACCAAGCCATTTTTCCAAAAACAGTTTAATTAAAAAAAGGTGAAGAATCTGAAAAAACCGGGGGGGGCGGGGGAGGGGCAGAACCCAAAAGAGCATAACGGTGCGAGTCCACTGGCTCAGTCACAAAGAAACGCCATCATCAAAAAAGATATTTAAGTTTAATACAAATTTTATACAAAGAAAATGTGAAAAAATACTTCCATATGCTAAAAGCAATTATGCTTCACAAATAAGGCCAGCTAGGCTATTTTTTTTTTTTTTTGACAACTGCAATTCACAAATGTTCTTTCTCTCTTTTTCTTCTAATACTCTGTGTAGTTCTTCTCTAATATGGGGAACTAGCTGGAAACTGTACACAGTTTGCATCCTCTTATCAACAACGAAGAGAAAGTAAACAGGACTAAAATGTACAACAGAATGTACTGGAATGATATCGTACAATTAATTTTCTCATATACATACATCACCTTTTGCTTTTGTTCAATGCTTTTTGTTTTACACAACATACAAAATGGTACTACAGTATGCGTAGTGTAACAGACAGCACGGCCGAGGTCTTGCTTTCTCTCACACTGCCTTTGTTTCATGCTTACATAAAAACGTAAAATTCCATTGTATAAATAATACATACATGCTCTTCATCCCAGACTCAAATGTCCTCTGCGTGCATCTGGCTTCTGAGTGATCGCTTCCAAGAAGCACAGCATCACTTACCAAGTATGTGTGAGTGTGTTTAAAAAGGAACCACAAAGCAAAGAAAAGGTTTCTCTTTGTTTCGGAGCTTACGACCCTCACGCTTTCTCCGTCCTCTCCTGCGGTGCAGCGGAATGGGGCTTGTTTCCGTCTTCTGGAAACAAGGACCTTTTTTCTTCCCTTTTAGGAGTAGTCATCATTGAAACCACACAAAATAAACTAGCTTCTCCAGGTGTCCTTCCGGTCCTGAGAGCTGGCGTCACCTAACACAGGAACGTAGGATCAGAAAAGGGCCAATGGCTTGATGGGATGTGCGCACAGCGGCACAGGACCTGTGCCCAACCCCTGGTCCCGATGCCCTGCGTACAGACGCCTGAACGCCAATGGCTCGTGTCCCCCCGTGGCACCCACGGATGAGGGCCTGTGTGCCACACGATCCTAGGACCCAGGCTCCATGCCGCGGTGACAGAGGAGCTGAACGACCATCCCTCCCTCCAACGTCCAAACATTCTTTTTGTTGTTGGGTTTATTGTTTTTTTAATTGTTGTTCTTTTTCCTTTTTTTTTTTTTTATAAGTTAAAGTCAATACAAATATAAAAAGGGGAAGGTACTCTAGGTTCAAGGACATCCACAAATTGTACATTATTTACACCTAAAGCATAGGTTTCGTGTGGGTCCAACAGTCCTTAGTCGATGCTAATGCCGGAGGCTATGTAGTGTAGGCGGCCCTGCGTGCCAAGGGCGAAGGCCAAGTCCGCGTGTCTGGCGCTCTCCAGTCTGAAGGTGGCTGCTCTCCTGTTTCACGTTTCTTTGCTGCTTCCTATTGCCCTGGTGTCTGGTTTTTTTTTCCTCCATGGCGTGGGTGGCTTATGTCGTGACTTGTCCCTAGTCCCAGAAGGTGTCCAGCCGAGACTCTTTCGGGAGGAGGCTCTTCGAGCTGGAGCTGGTGTTGTGCTCGGAGCGTGCGGCTCCTCGCTTCTCATCCCCGCTGCTCCAGCAACTGGACTTGCTGCTCCGGGAATGGTCTGTGGAAGAAAAGCAACAGAAGGGGACGTTGAGCATTCCCGCCAGCGGCCCCGAGGCACACCTGTCCCAGCCCCGAGCCTCCTCTGCGGGCTGCCGCTCTGCCCGCCCGCCCAGGCACCCCAGCCAGTGCCTCCGACCGCTCCCCAACGTTGGGGGAGTTGGGGGGGCGGTCTCCAGAGGACAAAGGTAGAACGATTTCGTGTTTTAGGATTCAACAGCGGATCAGAGAAACAGCAGGCTGTCACGCTGTGAACATCCAAGACTGGGGAGGGAGGGAGGTACGCAAGTGCCAAGGAGGGCAGGTCCCATGCCGCACCCGGAACCGTGAACCTGTATTACATGGGGGACCGACACCACCCACCCCGGGGATGCTTCTGCGTCCCAGCTCGGCTGCTGCGAAGTGGCACTGAAATCTGGCAACTGATTTACTTCCTCCTCTTAGTGGAGTTTCTTTAGTCAATTCATAGACAACTTGAGAAACAGACCTACAACCAAACCACCTGAAGGAGAGGACCACCAATGGCTAAGTCCGTCCAGAAACACAGACCCATGGACTCCCAGCAAGGACAGGCTGAGGGGTCACCGAAGGACACAGAACTAGAGATAAGACCTAGGACGGCTTCGAGGACGTGGGTACCACAGGAGCTCAACAGTGGTAGAGGAATCTAGAAGAGGTTAAAGCAAGAGCCAAATGAGGCCCCTGGAGGCTGTCGCGTAGCAAAGCTCAGCTTGGCCAGCATGGCCGACGGCGACAGAGCCATCAGCACACCGCGAAGACCCCGTCGCGCCCCGGATGGTCTGCCAAGTTCAGAGAGGCTGGGACGGAACTTTGATTTTAAACTTCCTGAGGTGGGATGATCTTTAACTGGAAGAAGCCAACGGTCAAGCTCAGAATGAGAAAGAGTGGGGAAGGGACCAGATCAGAGCCGGGGGTGACGCTTCTCACCGCCTGGTGAAGAGGAATGCGGGTGTCTGGTCATGCGTTCTGGTTTTGGAAGCTCAGTAATGAAGAGAACAACAAAAATCTCCAAAAGTGATGTGTTCAGTCAGGAGGGACGTCTTTTTAACCACCTGCATCAGTCTTGCCAGAAGAGGGGGGATTCGGGGAGACAGCACTGGGGTCAAGGGCAAGTCTTCCCAAGACTCCTGAATCCACCTCCTCTTAGCATTCGACCCTGTACGTGACACCCACCCGGGATGGTTCCGCAGGAAGGTCTACGGGGAGCGGTGCAGCCGGTCATCCGCCAACGTGAGAAAACCCTACAAGAACGCGGTCAGGCGTAGGCCCCTGCACCAAGGAGCCAGGCCAGCCAGGCCCGTGTCTCTGCTAAGGGGACACACGGCGATGGCGGGAACGGCCGATCGCTGCAGGGGAGAATCAGCGTTAACCCAGGGCCCTTTCTGAAAAAGAGCAAGGACGACCCCTTCTAGAAGCCAAACCATGCATTCTGGCTCTCGTTTCCTACTGCGGTTTTCTGTGGCCACGTGAGGCACAGCTAAGAAGTGCAAGAAGGCAAAAGAACAAGCCCCATCTATCTGAAGATACAAGACATATCCATGAAGAGAAATGAGCGCGCGCGCGCGCGCACACACACAACATGCACCGAGGCTTCTGCAGGCCCGGAACGCTTCCTGGCAGCTCTGGGGACACGGTCCTACTTCCCCTTGTGGGCCGGGCAGCTGGGGTGCAGGCTGCCCGGCTGTGGCACTCAGGGTGTTGGCAGGCTGCCTGCCACACCGTTGGGGACCGAAGAGCTGGTCCAGGCAGCCTCGGAGACCGTCCGGGAGCTCGGGAGCCCCGAATCCTACCACCGGCTACTTGTGTGCATCAAGATGCCGCCCGCTGTTCTCAGAACCGTAAGCTCTCTTATCAGCTCCCCTTCTCCAACCGGAGCCACACACAGGGGACTGGCACCCTTTCACTGTGCACACGGAGTTGCATGCAGGGTCCCTGGCCACCAGCGGTGTGACAGGCGGATAAGGTGCACAAGGACTGAAAAGCAACTCTATGAGCCACGAATTCGGAAGCAAGTCAAAGCACACCTCTCAGAACCACCAGCTCCGCACACAGCCTAATTCCACCAGGGAAACAGGGACCAGAACCATGCTGAGGCGGAGAGCATCCCCCGAGGGAGAGGATGACTGAAAGGGAATCACGACTCCTCTGACCACCTGCCGGAGGGTGGGAGGGTGAGGAAGGTGCCCTGGCCAGGACTGAGGAAGGGGCTACAGTCGAGGTATCGAGGGGCCAAATCCACGATGACGGGACCCTAAAAAATTACATCTGAAACCGAAGAGCCAAAAAAAATCAATGATATGAAAGGGCTTTCCGAGTCCATGAGGGTCATGGGGTCGAGCGAAGAGCTTGGTGTGGAAGAACTGAAGGTCGGACAAAAGGACAAAACAAACTCCAGGAGAAGGAACAAGTGCGCCCGAACGGGCACGTAATCCTGGCAGCCCCAGCACCTCCTCGGCCAGAAACGGCAAGCTCGGGACGGTGGGAACCCAGCCTTGAGGTCTCCAGCTCCGCCGCCAGCCACGGTCACAGACAGATGCACCTGTTCTGGACAATGAAGATGGGAGGTCACAGCGGAGCAGAGGACAGCCACCGAGGGAGGGGACAACAGACTCCATCTCCAGTTGACAGAACCAGAACTAAAGAATGCACATTGTATCTGACCCAGGGCACCCCTAGAGCATGTAAACAGTGACACAGGTCACCAGGGAGGAGGGGGAACAGAGAGGTCATCGATGAGCCCAACTCTCATCTTCTAAAGCCAGAAGTCAAAAAGAAATGTGGAAAACGAACATCCAGAAACAAACGGACAAGGAAAGACATTATTTGTACATAAGGAGGTAAGTACCAGGAGTATCAGTGGGGACTGGGCCTAGGAACGGTCCTCCTCTGTACAATTTTATTTTCTCTAACTACATGCATGTTTTGCTTTAAAATCTCAAAATTAAAATTTGACAAGCAAGCAGCAAGGAAGAGCATTCTCCCTCCTCCTCACCCGCCCAGCACCAGGAGCCACTTGGAGCTCAGGAGCCCCCAGTAGGTTTCAGAGCCCACTCCCTCCCCTCGGCGAGACTCCACCGCACAGCCACCGCCCCCGATGGCAAAAGCCAGCAGAAGTTAAATGCGAAATACAAGGAATTCAAAGGGGAAGCAAACAAGCCCGTCTTTCCGCTTTTGCACGATCTCCAGCACAAACCGTTTTGTGGGAAATAGAGGAAAATGGTAAGATGCCAACTCTGTTGTCCTGACAAGGCCTCTGGGCACCTCCCACGCATGTCCCTCCCGATCATGTTCCTGGATGTCACAGAAACACTGCCTGAAAATACTCTGCTTCCTCCAGTCTCTAACAGTGAACTCTGGGGTGCTACCCCACCCTGCTAATATGCCTCCCGTGCAGCCTCGTCCCCCGTCCCAAACATGGATGTCTCCCGAGTGAGGGCCCAGATGTACCTCTTTCTTTACCCAAGACCTGCCAAGAAGATCCCTTCTGCTGTGGGGATCCTGGGACTCTGACCAATCTCGTCCTTGTGAGACAAGGTCTCAAAACACCGTTTAGAATTAAGACGTCCACAGTGATTCATGGCTCAGAAGTCAATGGTGACTGCACTGGGACAGAAACCGCACGGCGTGAGCCCAGCAGTATGTGAGAAAGCGAGAGAGAAAGGCTGGAACAAGTCTTAGACATCGACCTGGACTGGGGACAGAGACAGGTTGTGGTAGCCACTAGCCACATGATGCTATTTAAACAAAGTAAAAGAAAATGTTAACTGCTATTCCTCAATCTTCTCGGCCACAGTTCAAAGGTCCAACAGCCAGATGTACAAGCGGCTCCCGGGGGACAGCACAGGTGGAGAACGAGGCCATCTCTGCAGAATGTTCTAGGGGACAGCACTGCTCTAGGGGGAGACCCAGGGTGTCAAGGAAGGGACCTAGAAGTACAGGAGGCTATTTAAATGCCATGGGAGGAGGTGCCTGGGTGGTTCAGTCGGTTAGGCGCCCAACTCAGTTTCAGCTCAGGTCATGATCTTAGGGTTGTGAGATCAAGCTCCACGCTCAACAAGGAGTCGGCTTGGGGACTCTCTCTCCCTCTGCCTCCACCCCTCCCCACACTCATGCGCACGTTTTCTCTCAAATAAATAAATCTTTAAAACTAAATAGACAAGGGGCACTTGGGTGGCTCAGTCATTCAGCATCTGCCTTCGGCTCAGGTCATGAACTCAGGGTCCTGGGACTGAGGCCCTCGTCAGGCTCCCTGCTCTGCGGGAAGCCTGCTTCTCCCTCTCCCACTCCCTCTGCTTGTGTTCCCTCTCTCGCTGTCAAATAATAAAAATCTTCTTTAAAAAAATAAAAACAGACAGACAGCTGACAGCCACGGAAAGGAAGCAACTGAAAGTAACACATCTGGCTATGAGAGGACAGGGACGGAGGGAAAGGCCAGCGCAGCTGCAGGAAGGTTCACAGGCTGGGGGGCTAGACGGCGAGGCCGCGCCTGGCTGGGCTCCTCTGAAGGGACAGGCAAGGCCAAGTGCTGTCCATGACATGGAGGGAGAGCGGAACAGGGGCTGCTACCCAAGGAATCTGGTCAGGTGAGCAGGCCGATGAAAACGTCTGCTTCTGAGGTCAGTGGTCAAGATGCATGTGTGGGGGTGTGTGTGGGGGTGTGTGTGGGTGTGCGTGCACGTGTGAGTGTGCATGGTGGAGCGAGCGTGTCCTCCTGCACAACCTTCTCCGGCTGAGCTCTGAAGCTTGCGTGCAGACGAGAAAAAGCAAGACGGCCGGCCGGGGTCTGTCCAACGTGGGTTTCTGCCAGACAGACACTGCGAAAACCAGAAGGCCTGGGAGGCGGGGTTACAGGGTGCTGCTGGGAGCAGCCACGGAAACGAAGGAAGGAAAGAGGGAAGTGACGAAAGGAAAGAGCAAGGAGGTCCAGAAGCAGGGGCAGAGGGGAGAGGCCACACCCACCGGAGGTCCGGAAGCGGGGCCGGAGGGGAGAGGCCACACCCACCGCCGACCGTCCCCACACACCAGCGCCTTAGCAGTTGGGCTATACGAAATTGCTCACATTCGACCCTTTCTGACTCACAGTTTCATACGGGCCAACCTAAGCATTCAGAGCACCGAGGTGGCCTCACCCAGGGGACTGGACTGAAGTCCTGGCCGTGATCGTCACTCACGGGGTTACTCGTGCATGTGACTCCACCTCTCACGGCCTCACCGTCCTCACCTGCTTAACGGAAATAGGTACGTCTCTCCCAGAAGCTGGGAATAAACGCGCTAAGGTGTCTGTGTCACACTCTTCCGTAAGCATCAATTAAGCGCCCCTCTGACGTCCCCGGTAGCTCTAGGAGACGGGAGCTGTCGGCTTTATTCCTCCTACAACCTACGTTCTCAGGGAGAATTCTAGATCCTGCCCTCCCTCCCCCTTCCCACCATCCTGTCACCGGACTCCTCGGGGATAATTCTCTGCCCGCTCTCTGCCCCCACCCACCCAGGACCCAAATCACCAGCACCTCCTGGGGCGAACCCTCCTCTCCTCCCACTCGAGACAGCCATGTGCTTCAGGTCAGGGGTCCGCCAACACGCCCAGGACCAAATCCACCCAACACCTGAGTTTTCTAATACAGATTTTCCTTGGCACACAGCCACACTCATGGGTACCTCGGGGACCGCTCATCTTATCCATGTCCGCCTTCACAGATCTGACACAGACCACCGGGCCCACAAAGCCTAAAATACGCACTCGCTGACCCTTTAGGGAAAGTTGGCCAACCCCTGGGCTGGGTAATACCTCGTGTCACCTCAGACGTGGAATGTGACCGTCCCCCAACCACGGTCCTCCGCACTGCACCGGGTTCCGGACAGCAGCCAATGTCCCCAGTGGCGCGTTGAGCCCACGTCCCCGCTCCAAAACCCCAGCAGCGCCCCCCTTCTGAAGCGATGCTCCCCGACCCTGCCCTTTCGCACACCACCGGCACAATTCCCACACAGCCACAGTAACCCTAACATACTGCCCAGTCCGTGTTTTTCTTTTTAGCTCACTTTAAACGTCAACGAATTTTAAATCATGACCTACATCACCAACAGCAAATCAACAATACGTGCCACAGAAAGAAGGCAGCTCGACAAATAAACATAACGAAAACCACACTGTAGTACGCAGGTCGAGGTAGACACCACGTCTGCTCTGCAAGGATCAGAGAGGTGCGAAAGGCATCGTAGCACGAAACTGAACTGTTCTTGGAATTTGGTCAGAGGACTAGAGGGAAGGAAGCAGGGCATGATCTCGACAGGCGGTTCAATGTGATTTAATCCCAACTTCACCTTCTCCCTAAAATCGGCTTGGGCCACTCCCTCTCACCCCCTTCCCTCAACCTGAATCCCACTCCCCAGCTACGGATGCTAACAACGGCCGTCACCTCCTCCTCGGCGCACTGAGTACACAGAAGGGAAGTAACGTGTGCTTTTCTGCTAAAAAGAACCATCCAGCAGACAGAAAGATCCTGGAGCTAAGGGACGCTGAATAAAGCGAATTGTCCTCAATGGGGACACCTTCTGCGAATCCTCTGGAATCACCCAAAACTGGTTTAGTTGGGAAGGGACAGGAAAAGAGACCCTTCGGGCTAGAATGGAGGACAGCTCAAACCCCACAAAAGAGGAAAAATTTCTACAGAAAGATCAAACACCTAAAAATTTCCTTTAAGGTCTCACCTGCCCTCGCCCACCCAACGCAGGAGGTGAGACCTCAGGAATAGAGTTCCAGGTGATTTCGCTCACTGGGGTCATTTCCCTGAGGGCAGAAGAAATGCCCAACCCCACCCCAAGTCAGCAAGAGAACCCTCGTTTCAAATTAAGTTTTATGGGGAACCCCAAAAATAAAGCAAACCCAGGGTAACAACTGATCAGTTTGGAGAGGGGCCTGAAAGCTGCCTTGCCCGGCCATTCCCTCACCCCAACCCCAACGACCTGCCCAGGGCACCCCCAAAGATCCCTAAGGATCCACAGTGGTTGGAAAACCACTGCCATAAACCCTTAAAGTTTTCCCTGAGAAAATGGCTTCCCCTCTGCCCGGGAGGAATGGTGAGAGCACAGTTCACCCACCAGGGGGCAACATACCAGAGCCTTGGTTGGAGCCTAAGAGAATGGAGGAGGGCGTCTCCCTGGAGCCAGAAAGGTCGAGGGTCTAAAAATACAAAAAGAGAGAGATGGACACAAGGCACGGGGGCCAATGTAGCCCCCCAGGGAAGCCTAGGGATCCATGGGGGTGCTCATCACCGCCCCCAAGGCACCTGTGTGCCCTCTGCCTGGCAAGCTCAGGCAGGGGAGGCCAGGTCAGCTGGGGCGGCCCTATACCTGTGCTCGGTCTCCCAGAATGAACAGGCTGGAACACAGTATCGGGGTGGCCCTTCCTCAATTCTACAGCCTTAGCTTCTAGAACATTCACTGACCTACCTACCCTCCAGAGTTTGGCCCATGTCTAAAAAGGTGGTGCATTGCTTGAAAAGGATTCTCCGCATCCATTTATTTCACATTAACCCCTTCCCAGGCAATATTATCAATGAAATCAAAGGGTTTGGGAGGATGGCATAAAGACTTGTTCTTTTCCTAATACACATCGAAATAAATACATAATGCTACAAATGTAAAAACGTTATCAAGGTGCCACCAAAAGTAACTGTTGCGTACAACCCATGTGACATCCAACACACGCTGGGAGCTAGGAGGTGCAACTTTTGCTCTCCAATATGGCAGCGACCGGCCTGATGTGACTATTTATATTTCAATTAATTAAAATTAAAACTGAAAGTGCAAGTCTTTGCTTATACCAGCCAGGGAGCAAATGCCCCCGGCGGCTGGCGGATCCAACGCTGGGCAGAGGAGACACAGAACACTCCCATCACTGCAGAAGGTTCTACTGGACAACGCTGTTGTGAACTGTGAGAGTCCCGGAAAGCAGCTGCCAGGTCACAAGAATGTCCACTCGGGCTCGACGTCCCTCGGCCCCGGCCCGCACGCCCACTGGTGAAAAGCAGCTAATAAGACTGCGCCCTCCCCCCACAAGCAGCAGCCTGCCTGCCTTGACCATGTGCAGACACGCCTCCTACCACGTGGGACTTGCAGAGGTGGCAGGCATGGGGACGGGTGCGCAGACCCCGCGCGGCCCCAAGTGTTGGTGTCACTGACCCAAGGCGAGTGGCTACTCACCGACCCGCTGTCCTTGCTTTTCTCCGCTGGCGCCTCCTTTTCTTTCGAGGTGCTGGCTGTTTCCGTAGGGGCAGCCTGAGTGCTGGAAGAGCTCCCCTGCGATGGCTTGTTTAGTGTCTCTGAGTTCACCTCGGCATCTGCTTCCTGCTGAGGGGCCGTAGCTGCGGGGGGTAAAGAAGAGAGAAGCCATGGGTGAGCCGAGTGCCACGGCTTCCAGATCGGCAGGAAGCCCCACTCTGCGTGAGGCCCAGAAGGACTCTGACCCACCACCCACCATCCGAACAGAGGCAGCTTCTGTGCAGCCCCACCCAGGGGCTCTTCATAGTTTTCCAGAAGCTGAATTCCAGACTTAGTGTGAAGATGTGCTCATTTTTAACAGCTCATTAATTCAAGTTTTATTGAGTCATCCTGGAGACAAAAGCATCGTGGCAGAGCAGATGAAGCCCGTGAGCAGAGGCAGCTGTGACGGCTGACCCAGCCTCACTCGTTCCGCAATTTCTCATTTCACACCTATTCTAGCCCCTGGATTTGCTTCCTTCTAAAGCAAGGCAGTGAAGTCCACGTGACCCAAAAAAAACCAACTCAGTGTCTAAGGCAGAGAGTATCTGGCTGGAGAGGGCAGAAGCTGGGAGCATCTGAGAGCAGCTCAGAAAGACGGACATTATAATGCCACAAAGGAAGGAAAACTGAAGGACATTATGGGCATCTTGTCAGAGTAACAACAAAAGGGTCATCAGACACATACATTCCAGAGCTTAGGAGAATCTAACTTCACTGTACGAAGAAACATAAAGTAGCCATTAAGAAGACATCTCCCGGGGCGCCTGGGTGGCTCAGTGGGTTAAGCCGCTGCCTTTGGCTCAGGTCATGATCTCAGGGTACTGGGATCGAGCCCCACATGGGGCTCTCTGCTCAGTAGGGAGCTTGCTTCCCCCTCTCTCTCTGCCTGCCTCTCTGACTACTTGTGATATCTCTCTCTGTCAAATAAATTAATTAATAAAATCTTTAAAAAAAAAAAAAAAAAAGACATATCCCTGAAGGTAAAAGGATCTGACAATGTATGGTTCAATATGGCCTTTTGAAATTTAACAAAAGAGAACATCTGTCTAGAGTAGGAGCGGCCATACTAGCGCTACTTAATTTTGTCAATAAAGTTTTATTGGAACACAGCCACGCCCACCATTTAACACACTGTCTAGGACTGCCGTCTCCCCAGATCAGCACAATAGAGCAGTTCCAACAAACCACATGGCCCACAGAGCCAGAAATATGTACTCTGTAGGCCTTCACAGGAAACGTCTGCCAACCCCTGGCCCTGGGAGTGCTTCTCAGTCCTGGGCATTCACATGCCACCTTCAAAAAGTTTACCAGTCTAACAGACACACCACCTTAACAATTATGTCATTTTTAATTAAATGAATTCTTTAAAATGGAGGCTTTTGGAGCACCTGGGTGGCTCAGTAAGTTAAGCATCTGCCTTTGGCTCACATCATGATCCCAGGATCCTGGGACTGAGCCCTGAGTTGGGCTCCCTCATCAGCAGGGAGCCTGCTTCTACCTCTCTAGCTCTCTCTGCTTGTGTTCTGTCTCTCTCTTTCTCTGTCAAGTAACTAAAACCTTAAAAAGAAATAAAGAAGTGTCCAACTCTTGATTTCAACTCAGGTCATGATCTCAGGGTCGTGAGATCGAGCCCCAAGTTGGGTTTTGCACTGAGCAGAACCTGCTTAATATTTTAAGATTCTCTGTTTATAGCAGCAATGTTCACAATAGCCAAACTGTGGGAAAAACCTAGATGTCCATCAACACATGAATGGAAAAAGATGATGTAGTATACGAAAGAATACTACGCAGCCATCAAAAGAAATGAAATCTTGCCATTTGCAACGATGTGGATGGAACTAGAGGGTATTATGCTGAGCGAAATAAGTCAAGCAGAGAAAGACAATTATCATATGATCTCCCTGATATGTGGAATTTGAGAAGCATAGTGGGGGGTTGGGGGGTTGGGAAGGAAAAAAATCAAACAAGATGGGACTGGGAGGGAGACAAACCATAAGAGACTCTTAATCTTACAAAACTGAGGGCTGCTAGGGGTTGGCGTGGAGAGGATGGTGGGGTTTTGGACATTGAGGAGGGTATGTAATATGGTGAATGCTATGAAGTGTGTAAGACTGACGATTCACAGACCTGTACCCCTAGGGCAAATAATATATTATATGTTAATAAAAATAATAAAAGATTTTAAAATTCTCTCTCTCCCTCTACCCCTTGTCCCCCACTCATGCTCACTCTCAAAAAAAAGCCTTTTAATTCTAAGCACATAAAGCTAGTATGTCATAAATAAAAACTAACTATAAAAATTAACTTCTAAAATGTTACCAATAAATTCTAGCTAGACAGTGTGTCCTACTGGAGGCTCCTAGCCTGAGGGCTGCTTGTTCTGTGTTAGAAAGAGAGGACAAAGATTAGTTCCAAACCAACACTTGTTCCTCCACATGAGAATTAGGAATCTAGGTTACTTTATTAAAGCTTTGAGTCCAATATTATTGCAAAAGCAGGATTTCTCCACGTTAGTGCAATTGGCCACTCTGGGACAGATCATTCGCTGTCAGGGGCTGCGGAGGGAGGGGAGCTGTCCTGTGCATTGCAGGGAGCTTGGCGGCATTCCTGGCCCCTCCCCTCCGGACATCAGTAGCGCCTGCCTCGGTCAGGATGGCCACAACTGTCTGCAGTCATGCCAGTGTCTCGGGGTGGGGACCAAAGTCACCCCGTTGAGAACCACGACACCTCCCATGAAGCTACCCTCAGCCAAGTTAATAGTGAGGAGGCCCCAAGTTCAAAAGCTCACGCGTCAGCTATGTGCGAGCACGAGACTGGCAAGCCACCCAGCTTGCGGACCTGCGGGCCACGGGCGAGCCGGACACCCACCGCCAGCCACACCCCCGGGGCCAGGATGCACCCCGCGTGGCCATACCTGACTGGGTACAGGACTTCATGTGCTCGGGCCAGTGGGCCTGCTGGCAGGGGTAGTCACAATAGCTGGTGTTCCAGCAGCAGTAGAAAATGGCCTCCTTCTTGCAGTTGGCGCACCACTGCTTCTTCTTGGTCTCGTCCACTGCCTGCTGCTTCTCCAGCTCCAGCTGCTTCTTCACCTCGGCCATGAGCCGGTCCCGCTCCTGCTCCAGGCTCTGCCGCATCTCCGCCATGGTCAGCTCTGGCAGGGGAGGGAGGAGGACACCGGCGTCATCAGCCATCCCCCAGCCCAGGACAGGGAGGTCTTCACACCAGATCAGAAAGGAAGCCCAGGACATGGGTTCCACCAGACAAAAACCTGGCTCAGAGGTGCCTTGGCTGTGTGACCCCCTCCCCGCAGGGAGAGAATCCTAGCCTGGCCACGCCCCAGCATCTACACCCGCAGAATGAGCACTCATCACACTGATCTGCGTGTCACCGTGAGTGTCAGGTCCCCGGCACGCAGATAAACCGCCCCCTGATGCCGTGGGAAAACCTCAAATAAATTTCGAAGCAACTTCCATGAAGCTCGCTTTGAGTTTTACCATCAGTATGAGCTTTCCTATCCACCAACACCTACACAGCCCCCAGCCTGCATGTGCAGGTGTGTTTTCTGACCACCTGTATCAACTCACTTCATCTTCACACTCACCCTATGAGACGAGCTCTACTACGATACCCCTTTCACAGGAAAGGAAACTGAGGCACACGGCTAATTAGGGCAGAGCAGGCGCTGGATCTTGGACACACTTTCTGTTTAGTGTGTGCAGGGGCGGTGGAGGAGATCGACCACACAGGGCCCCGTGACTGATCATTACGGTCGATCAGCTATCGACCCGCTCTGTCTACTGACACTTCCTCCTTTTACTTCAGCCAGAAAGTCCCTGCACGATTCCCTGAGAGGGACCTGTACGCCAACAGAAAAATAAAGGATCCCTCCATCGTTAAAATGATCTTCCTGAAATTAACACACACACCCCTCTAAAAAACACCAGGACAAGATGGGGGAACCTAGATGGCTCAGTCGGTTAAGTGTCCAAAGCTTGGTTTCTGCTCAGGTCTTAAGCCTTACATCAAGGCTCCGTGCTGGGCGGGGAGTCTGCTCCGAATTCTCTCTCCCTCTCCCTCTGCTCCTCTCCAAACTGGCTCTCTAGTATACGTGTGAAGTCTCGCTCTCTCAAAACTTATTAATTAAAATTTAGAAAAAAAACAGAAAGTAAATTAACCCCTTCCACTTGCGCCAGATGGCCTCTCTGCCGCTCACCACTGCCTTTAACAAGGAGCCTGCAGACCCTGGTAAGTTCTGGCCAGCACTCATGTATTTTTTTCCAAATGTGCAGCCAATTATTTAAAAATAGAGAGATTCGGGGTGCCTGGGTGGCTCAGTGGGTAAAGCCTCTGCCTTCGGCTCAGGTCATGATCGCAGAGTCCTGGGATCGAGCCCCACATCGGGCTCTCTGCTCAATGGGCAGCCTGCTTCCACCACCCCACCTGCTGCTCTGCCTACTTGTGATCTGTCAAAAAAATATAAACAAAATATTAAAAAAAAAAAATGGAGGATTCTACATAAAAACAGATTCTTTATTAGAGAAACAAGAAGCCACAACATTCAACTGAACTTCCTCCACGGGAACCGCCTGAGGAGCGGAGGGGTCCTTCCCGGGCAGCTCCATAAGGATTTGTGGTTACAATGTGTGATTTCGGGATCTGTCACCTGTGAGGAGGTGGGCACACCTGTGCATGCTCTCCCTAACACGGAACACGCGACAGCTGCCAGCCTCTGGACTCTGGGGCTGACATTACATGCCTCTACCTTTGTGGGGAAAGCCTTCAACAACATGGACATGAATGGCAAGCCACAACAGCACCTAGGCTAAGAAAGGAGCAACACTGTAGCCTCCCCCGCAGGGTGGGGCAGGCACAAGGGGTCTGAGACTTTGTTAAAATGCCCAGTACTCAATAGGCAGGAGGAATCGTCTGGAGCCACAGCGCCCAGACCGGAATCCCAGCTGTGGGACTCCCAACAAACTTGCCCAGCGTGTCTGTGCCTCACTCGCTTCACTGGAAAATGGGCTAACAGCCTTGTCTCAGAAGGGTTTCCGGGACAATTACATTCAAAGTTAATTCACAGAGAAGGACTGAAGACCGTTCCTGGCCCAAAGTCAGAATTCACGACTGCTGCTGTTACTGTTTCGCTACTGATGCTGGCACCTTGCAGAGGAAAGAGGAGAACATGCCCTCACACCTGCTCTGGGATTCAGACTCTCCAGGATTCTGTGGTCTCCCCAACAGTGGGACATCCCCAAGCCTACTTCAGACTCAATCCACACCTGGACCTGCCTCCACAGCTGCAAAGAAGCTCACACCCCATAACCGTCCGCAGTACAGACCACCCCGCCGGGCCTCACCTAGGTTGTGTTTCATTTCTGAGAGCTCCTGCTGGTGCAGCCACTGTAGCTTCTCTATCTCGATCCTCAGCCTGCGAATCTGTAACAAGAGAGAGTGGGACTCTTAGAAGGCACGTCTGGGGGGCGGCGTTAGGCAACAGGCTTAGAACTTGACCTCCAGCTGGAAGAGTCAATGCCACGCGGTGGACTGAGGCACAGGCAGTCTGGCTGCTGCAGTCCAGAGAGGTAGGCATCCGTGCGTGACCCAAATTCAAGAGAAATTCGGTTTCTGAAAACCAAATACAATTGATCTTTGACAACATGGGGCGCGGTGAGGTCAGGGGGCACCAGTACCCAACCCAGTCAAAATCTACATGTACCTTTTGACTCTCCAAAAACTTAACAGCCTACTCTTAACCAGGTAGCCTTACCAAAAACAGAAGCAGCTGATGAACACATACATAATGTGTGTTAGATGCTGTATCTATATAATCAGGTAAGCATAACACAGTATTAAGAAAATCACAAGGAAAACACACAGTATACAGTACTGTACTGGAAAAAATCTACATATCATGGATGAGCCCAGTTCAAACCCATTTTTCAAGGGTCAACATCACAAGCAGTCCATCTTTTCCAAGAAATACTGGCTCCAGAAAAAGCCACGTCAAGTAAAAACAAGGGGGAGACAGGGCGCCCGGCCGGCTCCATTGCTAGAATATGGGGACTCCTGATCTCAGGTTTGTCCACACTGGGCACAGAGTTTACTTTAAACATGAATGAATAAATAAATGATGAATGAAGTAAAAACAACGACCAGATTTTCATAATAAATTAAAACACGAAAGGTTTGATTAGAACTTTGGTCTAAGAAAAAATGAAACTGGGGTGCCTGGGGGGGCTCATTCCATCGGGTGTCTGCCTTCAGCTCAGGTCATGATCTCAGGGTGCTGGGATCCCTGCTTAGTGGGGAGTCTGCTTCTCCCTCTCCCTTTGCCTCCTATTCCCTTTGCTTCTGTTCTCTCCCTGTCCAATCAATAAATGAAAACTAAAAAAAAAAAAGCTTGAACAAATAAATATAGCTTTGTTTTACCTCTCATCTAACATTTTAGGTGGAATCCACGGTCATTCCCCTGAAATTCCAAAGCCTAACGTCTCTGGAGATCAAAGGCTATTTTGGAGGGTGGGGTTAAGTGTTGTAGGGAAGTCATCTGGAGGGGAAAATTAAACTCGACCTGAACTGCTATGAGGCTATTCACAGAGTTTGAGGACCATAGTCCTTCTCTACAGCGGTGATGTGGCCCTCCGTACTCCCTCCAGGACAGTGCAATGTCTCAAGACATCTGGCCTGACCCCACTGAGGGCTGCTACTGCCAATAGGAGGCAGAAGCCAGGGTTGCTACTAATCGGCATACGATGGACAGGGCAGCCCCCATGTCAGGGAATTATCTGGCACAAACGTCAGCAGAGCTGAGGTTAAGAAACCCTGACTCATCCCGCGTGCTGTGAACAAGCACATTTCACAGCAGAAATGGGGTGGGGTGTGCACATTGCCTTTTTAGATTCCGAAAAATTCTGCCCATGTCTGGACCCCAAGGATTCAAAGGAGACATTATGGATCCGTATTTACAACCACATGCCAATTCTTAAGCAGAATAAAAAAAAACAAGTATGGCAGCGGGGCGGGGTGGGGGGGTATGCTTTACTAAGCCAACACTGCCCTTTCTTGTTTGTGACATCCTTGCCATAATCAAAAAGGGGGTCACACATGAGCAAAAAAAATCTAAAGGGGCTCACTGATTCCTCTCGGGACCTCTCTCAATGTTTATATTCATACTGTTCTCTGTTTAAAGCCCCATTAGAATACCTTCCTGGACATTTTCTCTTCTGAGGGCCTGCCTAACCCTGCCAGGCCCTCGTAGGTCAATGGCTTGCGTGGAATTTCCACGTCTGCAACCTCACTGGGAAGGATCTCAAGAAGTCCTGCCACTTGTCATTTCACCTGGTGACCCTCCCCTCCCTCAGCATCTGGCTCACAGTGTATCAGCCTAAGGAAGGCAGTTCAAGGACGTCTATTTTCATAAATGGTCACTTGGTAAGTGGACAACTTAATGTCTTAACCACTCCACTCCCTAGACAACCACATCATTGCGGAGGCTCTCAGTACGTGAATTCTTAGACCACAAGGATCACTGGGATTAAAAAAGCCCACACGTACAGAGAGCCGGGAGACAATTACACATGGGGCCAAAGGAACTGACTAGGAGGTGATCTCGAGCTCCAGTCGGGGGCCATCCTCTGCTCACACAGAGCAGGGTGTGTCCCCCCAGAGCCTGCCTTTCTGGCTCAATGAAGAAGTACCCTCCCACCAACCACACAGTCCACAGAGCACCGTGGAGGGACTTCCAGAGAAGCCGCATCCTGGCCCCCCTTACAGCAGCCCATAAAACACTCTTAGCGAGTAAGGAATTACGTGTCATCGCTGACCTCGGCTATCGTGCTTCCTGTAGTGTTTTTAGAAAGATCGTTGTAGATCTCGGTCATCGTTCCTTTTATTGCATCCATCATCTGAAAGACAGAAACAGAAACAACTCCGGTGATCACCTCCCTGAGGCTTTTCAAGAGGACATACATCTAAAATCGACCTAACATAAAGCAGCGGTTTGCAACAGGGGGGCTATTCTGCCCCTCACAGGACATTTGGCATTTGTAGTTGTCCTGGGTGGAGGTCAAGGTTGAGCTAAATGGCCTACAGGACACAGAACAGCCCCCCCAACAAAGACTTCTCCAGCCCAAAATGTCACGGGTCCTGAGCTTGAGGAACTGGGATAAACCAGGAGGATAGTGATGAATCACCTATAAATAAAGCTACTTCCTGTAGCCACAGGCTCATCTGGAGGGAATGAATGTGGGCCCCTGGCATGTTAGATGGGGCCAGAGCTGTGGGTTCGAGGCAGGGGACGTTTCCTTTTGTGATTGTTCCTTCCTAATTCCTGCCCCTTCAAACATAACAAAACAAAATCCACACAAAAAAACAGAAATAAACAAAGAGAACCACCGTTTTATTGAGATCTCAATCATACATCAATTTGGCCATTCAGAGGGCGCAAATCAGTAGCTTCTTGGAAATTCAGAGTTGTACACCGGTCCCCATGGTTCAGACCTTCCCAGAACCCCGAAAAGAAACCATGCTGCCCTTCAGCTTCCCCCCTTGAAGAGCCCCATGCCCGCCCCCCACCCCCGACCACTGATCTGTTTTCCATGCCTAAGGATTTGCTTCATCTAGATATTTTGTATCTACGGAGTCAATGCGGACCTCCATGACTGCCTTCTTCAACTCAGCACAGAGTTTTCAAGATTTGTCTGTGTCACAGGGCCTAGAAGGACTGCATTCCCTTTTACGGACGACTACTGTAGTGCACGGCGTGGACACAGCCGATGGCTACCTGAAGGGCATTCGCTCGCTGCCTTTCGAGTCTGCTTCCCACCTTCCCGCGCTCTCACCATCGAGCCCTGAAGGCAACAGCGAGTTTGTGACATCAGCTCGTGTCCACGCCGCCAGGGGCCAGCTAGTTATAAGCTGACTGAACAGTGTCTGTAGGATGATTTCTCCCTCCCACTTGCTGGCTCACCTCATGCCTGTCACAGGAGGAGGAGGAGGAGGAGGAGGAGGAGGGGACAGGAGACCAAACGGGGCCTCTAGGCCTGGGCTGGCCACTGCCAAGTGTCCACTGTGTTTTGCAGCTGGCTCTGAGCCGGCGAGAAGGCAAGACACAGACCCACCCCCCTTGTATCCGATCCCTGAGATTTGCTCCCACTATCATCCTCCCCTGAGCCTCGGTTTCCCCACGTAGAAAACAAGAATGACTACGGTGCCCCATGTAGGGTGAGCGCAAAAATGACAAGAAATCCACGTAAAGATTATGGTTCAGGGTAGGCATTCAGAAATGCCTGCACATCTTTCTCCTACAGAAAAAAAAATACACATGACCTGTAACTATGAAACTGCCAACCCCCAAAATACCCCCAAATTCACCCCAAAATGGGAGAAAAATGAATACAGTGTCTGTTGAGATTTCCGCTCCTAGCTTGTTCCGGGGGCCACACAAGCACACTGCCAGGACAAACACTTTGCGCTTTACACCGTCACTCTCTTTGGGCCTTCCTGTCCCGCTGGACCAACCATGTCGATTTAAAATATTAGAGCTAAATGGCTTTACGAGAAAACTTTAGAAAGCGGATGAAACTCAATACATTACTAATGCAATGGTTACATTCCATTTTAAAGAAATCATGGATTTGTGGACAGACTTTCACTCTTTCTTCCAAATATAGCCAAGAACGCAGCATTACTGAAGGGCACCCTTCTGCCAAAACACACAAATCTGGGTCTTCGACTCCGAGACAGGGAAGTTCATCAGCTCCAAAAGTATGTCACTGTGTTCATTTTCTTAACTGCAAAGACAGTGTCTATCAAGAAGTTCATCCCTTAGTTTTGCTATAAGAGCAAAAAAGGGCAGCCAAAGGTCATGGAATAAAACTAGATGCAGAAGCTCCGAAAACTAGCTAGAGCCGCTCGGTGGGCCTCAGTTTCCCCATCTGTAAATAGGCAGCGTGGACCAAATCAGTGAAGGTGGTTACAGCTGGTCTACAAGTAGAACAAGAGAATACCACCTTCTTAAATCAGTAATGAAAACATGACCCCCCCCCCCTTTCCAATCTCCTGTAACTCTGCACATCCCGTTAGGAAGAAAGTCTCAACTCAGTGCCAGTATGAACCAAACACTGATGACCATCTCTCCTTTTAACCAAAGGAACACAGCCTTTGGGCTTCAAGCTGTGACAAAAAATGATGTGGCAATGTTAGGCTCAATTTTATTTTAGTTCTTCAATAAAGTCAATTTAAATAAAATTAAGTTCAATAAAAATATAAAATCAGTAACTAGCTGGCAGACAGGTAAGACTAAAATCTTGAGAATGGCCATAAATGACCTTGAATACTTGCTGTTCTGACATTCAGTGACTATGACAATTCATGCATTTTTTTAAAAAAGGTTTTTATTTGTTTGTTTGATGGGGGTGGGAGGGGGGGAGGTCGGGGAGTGGCAGAGAGGGGGAGAAAGCAAGCACAGGCAGAGGACATGGCCAGCAGGGGAGATGCAGGCTCCCCACTCAGCAAGGAGCCCAGTGTGGGGGCTCGATCCCAGGACCCTGAGATCTGAGCTGAAGGCAATGGCTTAACCGACTGAGCAACCCAAGTGCCCCATTCATGCATTTTATTCAAAAGGATAACAGACATAGTCAATGAGTGACAAAGTCATTCCTGAGACCAGTTTCGATTCTAGCTGGGGTTAGGGGGCGACTGGAGAAGCAGGGGGACATGAGGTAGGGTTGCTTAAAAAAGCCACGTGCAGGAACAACAGGTTCATGGACAGTGGACCTCTGTGGTCGGTAGGCTTCACGGGGATTCACAAAGCAGGAGACCTAGCGCAGCCATGCCAACTCCTGGCTGCATGGGACATGTCCTCTGTTGCTACGTTTTGTGGTAATCTGTTATACAGGGATACCGGATACACCTCAAAGAAAATGACCTACAAAAACCCACCAGTAAAAGATGATCAATCTCTAAAAGGGAGCCTACCTTCAACACAACACAGTAACGCAGCTCTTCATCGTGAGACGTCAAGAATCCTAGATACAACTATTCCCAACGACTGTCACTCCACTCTTTCTAGAAACCTGAATATTTTATTCATTGTTAATAAGTAATTGATTCACTTGTGAAGTGTAAATTATCATTACTGCCAGCTTAGTAACATGCTAAATACTCTTCTTAGGTTACAATTCATTAACTACTTTTTGTTTTTAAAGATCTTATTTATTTATTTCACAGAGATCACAAGTAGGCAGAGACAGTTCAGGGGAGATGGGGAAGCAGGCTCCCCACTGAGCAGAAAGCTTGATGCGGGGCTCGATCCCAGGACCCTGAGATCATGACCTGAGCTGAAGGGAGAGGCTTTAACCCACTGAGCCACCCAGGCGCCCCTCATTAACTACTATTAATAGCCACAGAAAACAAGCAGCCTGATAAAGAGGTGTCAGGTACCCACAAGGAACTGCTCGACAACTCTGTATCGACACCTACTGTGCCGGGCGCTTTTCTAGGCCCCAGAAGTAAGGCAAACAGACAAAACTCTGCTCTCGCGGAGCTGACATTCTGGTGGTCATTCCGCTACGAAACAGTCTGTCACATCGACCTGCACAAAACACCAGGGCGCGCTCCCGTGACGGTGAGAACGGCTCCAGGAAGTATCCGCCTGAACGCGACAATGAGCACAGAAGCAGCTGCCTGCTCAGAGAAGAGCCTGCAGCAGAGGACACCCACGAATGAGCCCACTGTGGGGATTCCCGCCGCCATGCCCCGGCGACTGGGCGCATTGGGAGGAAAGCGACGACTCCCTGGGCCATGTGGTTCCTGGAAAACCCTAGAGAGGTCGCACCTTTACACATCTCCTGCTTACGACTCTTGCTTTGCTCCACGACGCTTCTAAATACAAACCCACCCCCTGGTCTGTTGTTAACTGACAGAACAGTAGCTTGTTCCAGCGCTTACGAAAATGGTCTCAATGAATGATGTGAATACCGAAAGGGGATTCAGACGTCATGTCATCTTCCCCGCGGTGCACTGACTATAGCATCAGAGCCCTCAGAATAAGATGCGGTACATTCTAGATTTCTCGGCCTGGATCCAACTTCAGACCCAAACAGAAGAATGCGGGCTGCGAGGGCCTCAGGAAATACAGGGTCTCCCCACCTCAGCACCCTGGAAAGCCTGCAAGGTCATGATCCTCCTGGCTCCCATCAGAAAGCGGGTCCTCTTGACACCCCCACCCCCACCCCCGGGCGCCACAGGCACTCACTTTGCTAGTGTACTTGGCAATGTCCGCAGCGACGTCAGCAGAGGCGGTCGCGATGGGCAGGTCTGCACTGACCGAGGATGCGAGGGTGCTCGTGGACCCTGAGCTGGTGACCAGGGGCGATGACTGAGTGCTGGTCACCAGGGTGATGGTGGCGGTGGATGGGCTCTGCGTGATCTCCTTCTGCTGGACGGCTAGGAAAGCAAAGCGTGCTGGTCACCCCACAGTCACGGGAAGGGCCCGACCCAGCACGAAGCTACGCAGAGGGACAGCGGTCCCGGACGTACAGCCCTGGTCTACATTCAAGTGACAGACATTCTCCCCTTGACCAGACTCTGGCCAGGATCCTCTCAGCCTTTCCTGGGACAAGGTCTCAAGCATGACCCATAAAGCCTTGTGTAAACACGAATGCGGTTTCTAACAGTTCAAGGTTGCAACCCTAGGGTGATCCCAGACACCGCTAACGTGCCTGCCTGAGAAAACCAGGCTGCCAAATGAATTTACTACTTGTTTCAGCCAACACCCTGCACAAAACACAGCCCCTGTTTTACGGCCCCTGTCTCCCAGTCCCTACGGGAGGGTAGGGGCAACTCCATGTGGGTTTCACATGGACCAACCCCCACTTCCTATTTTTTTTATAGAATTTCACATCCTTGATTCTACTGGAGTCCCCACTCAGCCCTTCCCTATCCCCCCGATCTCCCTCTAAAATGCCGTCACCTCTGTACCGGCTGGGGTTGGCTTCAGTTCATCCTAGACTTTTTTCTGCCTATCCTAACAGCACACACTGATTAAAACCTGTCCTTACACATTCACTAGCATCCAGGCTAGGACAATCTGGAATCTCAGAACCACACCCATCAATGGGCCTCTGCTTGACAGCACCTAAGTTCCCCTGGGGAAGCCTGTAACTCTTACAGGGCACAAACACAGAAAAGACTGGAACTAGTCATCCCGACCTCAACTATCCTCAATTCACTTCTGCTCCACTAGCTCTTTCCATACCAAGAGCGTCCCAGCTGCACTCCCACGGTGCCCGTCCAATCGGTCAGGCCTCCTTCCCCCAATCTTCCAGGGGTTCTCTGGGGCTGGTTCAAGACCTGGCTAGCATTCAACCCATAGCTTCAGCTCTTTACAGCTCTACTCACGAGGGGACACTGAATATGTGAGAGTTTCGACCAAAGATCCCAAACACAAAGAATCAAGATGCGGGCCTCCCTGAGGGACAAGCTCAGCACCAGCGCTCATGAAAGCTGGGCCAACGGGTACCCACCCAAGTAGTGCCAGAAGGAATGACTTCAGCCATTGGTGCTTGATGCTGACTCTTCTTCTGTAGGTGGCTAATCTCTAGTGATTAAGGTACCCTTTGCTACCAACTCCTCACACCGGACCCTTCCCAAAACAATGCCAAGAGGTTCCCGGGTGTGCACAAGAAAACTTACAGAAAGGTATTCACTGTAGCACTGTTTACAACAGAAAAAAAAACAAAAAAACAAAAAACAAAAAAACTGGGAGCAAACTAAATGCTCACCATCAGGCAAATACTTGATTTAAATCAACTGTGGAAATACTATGCAGCAGTCCAAAAGAATAATGTAGATAGAGTTATTATGTACTAACACGGATGAACCCCTAAAACATGCTGATGGGTAAGAAAAAAAAAAAAGAAAAAGAAGAAGAAGGGGGGAGGAAAAAAAGCAAGTATGGTACCATTCTTATGTTTAAAAAAAAAGAAAAAAGGAAAAAAAAGTGCTATTTGTATGGAGGGTCATATATATGTAAATATATATATGCGTACATGCATCAAAAAGGTTTCACGGTTAACAGTGGCCACTGAGAAAGGGTGAAGAATGAAATGGAAGTTTGGTCAAGACAACAGACTGCGGGGCAAATATTTTACCCCTTTCTAAAAAGCCTATATGCATGTATCGTTTCTAACAACAGAGGGGGGTGGAAATAAAAGTGGGGAAAAAAAAAAAAAAAAAAAACAAGTTGCCAAACGATTTTTTTAAAAATGCCACATGGAACGCGCAAGGCCTTCAAGATACGACGGCCACAAAACAAAAAGGAACTGAAAAAAAAAAGAAAAAGAAAGAAAACGGTTCTGTCTCTCCTGTCGATGTGGCGAGAAGGGAGCGGGCGCCACGTTGAACAGAAGGGGGCGTGGTACCTTTCACAGCCTGTCTGGTCTGATATCTCGTCCCCTGGGAAGACTGAGGCTGCTGGGTCTGCTGCTGGGTCTGCTGCTGGCGTTGCATCTTCTGCATGTGCCACTTTTGGGAAGACGTTTGAAACTTACTTGACGAGTTCCACGCGACCCGCTGCACGGCCGGGGCAGTCTCCTTCGGTAAAAGCGGCCTCTGCTTTTTCACCGGGCTCCCCGTGGTGGTGGCGGTGGCGGTGGCGGTGGCGGCGGCAGCAGCAGCGGTGGTGGCAGCGGCGGCGGCGGCGGCGGTGGCAGTGGTGGCCGGGGCCGTGACGGTGGACGTGGTGCTGGTGGTGACCATGACACCAGCAGTGGGAGTTTGGGAGGAGGAGCGGGTGAGGAGTGGAGTTTCGGGTGGGGACTGGCTGCCCGCTGTAGTGGATGGTGGAGCTTTACCTACGACTAAAGCCGACGCATGAAGACAAGTAAACGAAAAGTGGAGATCGGACTTGGCGTGGCCTGCGGCGTCTCCCTATGCCAGCACATTCTGGGTCAGAGAGAGCAAGGCCAGCCACGAATGCCGAACAAACTCAGTACAGCCAGGACCCCCCCACTACCCGCTGCAGTGCAGGCGCACATCTCACCTCGCGCACGGAGGTCGCTTCTGCACACCTGTCTCAGAGAGTCGGCCTGCTCTCCTGAGCACCTGCCCACATCTGAGACTGCTATCAGGGCCTCTGGGAGAAACGGGGTGAACTGGACTCAGCCCCTGCCCTCAAGCAGCCCACCAATGAGTGATGAACAGAATTACTGCCCGCGGTTTGTTTTATAATGAAAACCAGGTTAAGCACTTTCGGAAAGACCCAGCAGAAGTCAATCCAGAGATAAAGAGAATCTCCCGTGGCTAGGAACCTATAAAGTGTGTAGCCCCAAGAACCAGGTGGCTTCCCAAGGGCCAAAGCACTGAACACCATGAAGTCACCCACAAAGAAAGTCTCCCTTGACCTCTCACTCCCTCCGGGATTAAGTCCCAGTGTGCTGCTAATGGCCTTGACCACCTGACACTAAATGGAATTCCAACCCACACCCAGAACCTATTGCCAAGTCAGGAGACTTGCTTTTGTTGTTGCGGTTGTTGTTTTTATTATTTATTTTTTTTATTTTAATTCCAGCAGAGTTCAGGTACAGTGTTCTCCTTGCCGCAGGTGGACAGTATCGTGATTCGACAGCACTCCATGTGTCTTCGAGCTTATCGTGGTCAGTGCCCACCTTGCTTTTACTCTGACCATATTCCCACTACCACCTTCTAGCAGGCTTCTAGTACTGGTTTACCTCTTGTGCAGTGTAAACCTCTCGTGCAGTGGTCAGACCTACACCTAAAATGATTCTGCAAAACTTAAGTGGCTTTAAGTAAAAATATCAAGAATTATACAAGCAGGACTTGGGACGGGCCAAACTACTGAATGTGAATGACAAGTTTGGGAAAAGCTGCCTTCCAGAGTCTGTCTTCTGGGAAGGGCGGGGGGACAGGGGTGTGGCAGGGGGGGGATAGGATTTCAACAGGCAGAAGTGAGAATTTGGGGCGGGTGACAGCATCAGCCAAGACGTGTTTAGGAATAGGCAGCATTTCGGTCAGTCAGAGTAGGCAGGGAGGAGTGGACGGAAGGCGGGTTAGAGCCAGAAGCACTGAGCAGCCCAGAAGGGGTGGCCCCGTGGCGCTCATCTGTAAAGCGGGGGAGGGGACCCTAAGTCAGTCATCACCACAGAGGTCCCAGCCACCAGTGGGGCAGGTCTGACGCCCCTCCCCGAGAGGATGCCCAGGGATCACGCCCAAAACACGGGTACAAGGTCAGCACCCCCATCAGAGACAACAGAAGGAGGGTATGTCTGTTCTTTTAGATTTATGTGACCTGGAGAAGACCTGACCTTGATCATCCTAAGGAGGATTTTCAGTAAGCTGGGTTTGAGGAAGTCAAGGACATTTTTTCCTTTAAAAAAAAAAAAAAAAAGCTGAATTTCCCGACTCCTCCACACGAGGGGGGGGGGGGCCTTTCTCCATGGTCATCGCATCTGCCGGACCCTCCTCTGTCCTTCTGCTCCTGAGTCCCCTCCAGTTCATGGGCAAGGGTGCAGGTGGAGCCGGAAGGGCCCCCCCCCCCATGCAGGGAGGATCCTTCCCCAGCGTGACAGGACACGCCAGATACTGGATGCTGCCCCTGCACCTGGCAGGTGGGGAGGGGGCTCTGAACCCAGGTTTCCTAGGAACGGTACACCAGGGTGATTCCCACTCCCGCCGCCCCGCCCCGTGGTTTCTAACCTGCACATACACTCTCCCTGCCTCCCTCTCCTCCCAGGTGACCAAAAAAATATCCTGTTACTGTTGAGGAGCAAGCCTAGCACCTCTCCTCAGACAATAGGTCCTCCTCTTTCTACTGATTTGCAGAAGCACACAGCTAGCTTCACAGATGGGCTGCTGCTCTGCAGTGACAACAGCTGGCCCTCTGTTCCAAATAAAAACCTGGAATGTGCAACCCGAAAAGGATTTTAGGCTTAAGGCACCCTCTGGGGTTACTACTTAGACACTACAATATTTTGATTTCTAGAAGATTCTAGCAGTTTACAGAAGGGGGAAAAAAGGCCACAGGAAATTCCATTTCTCCTAGAAATTTGGAGTGTATTGGATCTCTTAAGCGCTAACATTCCAGAAGCTGCCCCTGCTTATCAACCTGTTTATTGTAGAGTTTGTTCATAGGCTTTCTGAGAAAAGGATGGAAAGTACTGATGTTGTAAGGTAAACACAGCAATAGCAAGGTCTCTACGGAAGCTCTCTCTTTGCTTCTATCCTGAGTTCACCAGCTAGAAAGCAGTTTTGCTACCAAATTCTATACATAAGCTTCATTCCCAGCTGAAGGTGAACTCAAGGTTACCATAGCACACTCCAGAATGCCCTTCACTTCATAAACTCGTAAGTGAAAATACAACATTGAGAAAAATGCTCTACTGCAGAGTCTGATACAAAGCTCATTCTTCAGGGTGCCTGGGTGGCTCAGTGGGTTAAGCCTCTGCCTCTGGCTTGGGTCATGATCTCAGGGTCCTGGGATCAAGCCCCACACTGGTCTCTCTGCTCAGGCGGGAGCCTGCTTCACCCCTCTCTCTGCCTACCTCTCTGCCTACTTGTGATCTCTCTCTGTCAAATAAATAAAATCTATAAAAAACAAAACAAACAAACAAAAAAACCAAAGCTGATTCTTCAAGATCAAAACTACCACCAAAGGACTCCAGATTAAAGACTGGTAGGTCTTTGTCCCAACCCCTGGGACAATGCCCTACCTGAATTATGTTTTAGAATCACCTTTAGCTTAATTACATACACCACACACATGGGGTTTCCCAGACATAATTCCTCCAGACATCAGTGCAAGGAAGAACTGTGTTTCATTTAATCAACTGGGATTATTATTATTATTATTATTATTGAAAAAGAGGAGATCCTTTAAAGGACTGTATTTCCCTTGTTGCTTTGACTGCTAGGAAGCTCACAGCCAAAATGAAAGCCCAACTGTGCTAACTCTGAAAGCTAGAACATATTTCTGTGCATAAAAACGTTTCCAGACCGCTTCCTATTCTACTTCCATCTTTCACAGACTTTATTTACATTTTGTTTTGTGGTTAAATATTCTTGTCAATCTGTTACAGAGTCTTTCTGGAAGGAGAAGAGTCATAAAACCAAGCCATCCAAAGGTACCTTCTAGAAAATAAGGAACAGTGTAACTATTTCATTCATAGGGGCACTATGCCATCTCTGTATCCAAACATTCCCACAAACCACATGGAACAAATGCTACCCCCCCCCATTGTTTTCTGCCACATCTGCCTCAAACCGCAATCCACAACACTTCATCTGATTTTTCAGAGGTCATCCGGAAATCTAAGGTTACCCGGAAATCTAAGGTTACCCAGGAATGGTGTGCTATTCTGGACTCCTGCCCCACTCAAGTGCTTCTCTTTCTCCCTCCACTGCCCCATTCAGAGACATTCCATCCTCTCCTGAATTCTCGCACCTTAACAACAGAGATTCCACAGCAAACCAGGAGGACAAGAACACAGAAGATAGATTCTCAAGGCCATCCCCAACTCGCTATAAGCAGCCAGGCTCAGCAACCCCCAGGGGGCCCAGAATCACATCTTACTCAAGAGTTTGGTTGAGAAGTCTGCTGTCAAAAGTTGGGCATGGTCCAAAACTAAGCCTAACCTTTCAGGTGTTCACAGAGGACATAATTTTGTACCTATGACCACCAGCTTGTCCTTAGGCAATCTTTTTCCTGGGCCCGTAATTAATTCTTCAATTTTATCTTTCTCGGGCATTGGAATCACCTCATACCCAGGTGCCAAACCAACTGGAAAATGTGCTGACTGCTTTGACCCAGGGAAGAACACCTTTCCCATCATCCACATGTTCCTTCTGGAGGGTCTGCCAACATGCCTGGGCCACGCAGGCTTGTGGGCAGTTACTGCTGGTTCAGCCTGTAACAGCACCAGTGGAAGCACCACTGGGATCAAGCAGTGGTTCTCAGCTAGAAGAGACACTAACCTCCCAGGGAACCAAGGGCAATGTCAAGACATCTCTCACTGCCATAACCGAGCAGATGCTCCTGGCATCTGGTGGGTAGAGGCCCAGGATGCTATTAAACATCCTCCAATGCACAGACATGAGGTATTACTCTGCACAAAATGTCAACAGCTAAGAAATCCTGGACTCGGGTCAGCGAAACACACATGCCGTGGAACACCATTTCAGGTGCCCACCATCCAACACCTTCCCCAAATCTATGGCACCAAGAAGCACTCAGCTTTCCGGTACCACCTCCCCAAATGATCTCCTAATTCTAGTAAGAAAATGCCCTGGGGAGGTGCCTGGGCAGCACAAAGGGAAGAAAGGGAGCTGACTCCTCAAGATCTTTGAACCGAACTCTTCTAACAATCTCAACCTTGTCACATGTCCAAATGTGGACAAACACTTTAGGGAAATGAGTAAGCCTACTGGGAAAGCAGGTGCTTCGCCTAAAAATGACCTTGATGTTAGAAACACCTACCGTTTTTCACTTTTCTGGGCTCAAAATCAACCACCTTGGGTACTAAGCAGATGCAAAGCCGGCAGGCCCTGTAGGGGGCCATTGTCAGCCCTGGGCCTGATCAGTGACTTAGCCAGGTGACCCTGACTCAACCAAAGCTCCACTCTAGTATCTCTCTTTGCGACGTCGGAGGGTCACTTAACTTCTGGAAATACAAATTCAAGGTGGCACTCTAAACCAAACCAAGAAACCAGAAACTGGTGCGATCACTTACCATCCTGCTTGGGAGATGTTTCTTTGGGTTCCTTCTTATTTTTACGACCCTCCCGCCCAGAATGGTCTTCTCCTAAATCTATGACAAGTTCACTTTCTGAATCGGAGTCCAGGCCCAAATGTACCGTTGGGGAATCGGTCTCATCCTTCCCCTTCAGTTTATCCTTTGTGGAATGAGGGGAAGCTTTCGCTTTCTCTGAAAAGTCCTTCTCGGGCGGGGGGCTTGCCTTTTCCTTCACTGAGCCCGGATCTGCTTTCTCGCTGGCTGGTGATGTGCTTTTCAGCTCTTCCTTAGTCTCCACTGGGCTGGCCAGTTTGGGCTTTTTTTTGACTGCTGATGGCTCTTTGTCCACCCGGCTACCCTCTTTGTCTTCTGCGTCTTCTGGCTCATTCTTGGACTTCTGCTCATCGTCACTGATATACTCACTATCGCTACTATCAGACTTCTCGGAATCTTCTGAATCGCTGTGCTCTACGGCCGTGTAAACATCTTCCGAGATTTCATTTATGCCTAAATTCAAAGAGAAAACCCAGCATGTGGCGTAGTCACAAAATAAAGAGCAGGACCTAAAACGCAAACATTTTCCACGCCAAATGCTGGAATAAAAAAAAAAAAAACACATTTCAAATCTCATCACACTGGCCGGGTGGGCTTACCGGTGAGCTGCAGCAGACAATGGAACTCAGGTTTGCAAAAGGGTTTCAGTTACTGACACTCCGAGATGACAATGGACCAGACAATGTAAACTTTCAATTTATCCGGAGCTACATCTCTGCGTCCCTGATAACTCACTGAGATGTAGAGGATGGGAGAAATGGAAGGGAACAACAGAGAGAAGCTATTAAAACGGATCCATTTTACAGATCAGAAAATAGAGGCCCAGAGAAATCCCTTATTCTAGGACCAAGACAGAGGCAAGGCTAGAACCCTGGGCTCCTGACAGACCACTAGCACTCTTCCCACAAATTCCCAAAGCATTCAAGTCCTTTTCCCTTTGTCTCCAGAACTCCAAGAAATAAGCCAGAGCCTTAAAGCAAAGGCTGCCAACTCAAAGCCCAAGCCACATCGGGCCAGCACACATGTTATGTAGGAAGCAAGAATTTGGACCAGCAGGTACATTGTTGTTTGCTTTTCACTTAGAACGAACGTACCTCCCAATTCACAAGAAAGGAAATTTCACGCAGAACTCAAGACAGCAGGCTTGTATGCAAAGAGCAGAGGATCTGGCCCCTCTGGGTCACAGGCCTGCAGGGCCGTGGCTGGCTAGAGCCATGAAGCCCCTGGCAGCTTCCCTCAGGGACGCACCACCTCCGGCTGACCCAGGAGCCCAGCCCTCCTCCCTCCTGCTCCCTGCACTGATGCCGCATCAAGCCACCATCTTGTCTGCCCTGTTCTTTCACTGACAGCGGAGTCAAGAGCAAAGTCACATACTTGCACATCTCTAGCCAACGCTAGACAAAATGCAACGTGGCAGGCACTCACACACATACACATAGGAAAAAATATATTCCATTTAACCCAATTCTGTGTCCTGCTCCCAGTAAGGACGGTCATCTGGCCACAGGTATACAATACTACACCCTAAAAGTCTAAAATAAGAAAAACCCAATTTGCTCTTCATTCTAGAGCAATGGCCACCATGACAGGGGACAGAGGGAGTGGGGGGAGGTGGTCACTCTCCTGACCCAGACACACTGAAAGGAAACCTCAGACAGATAAAAGCCATAAGCAGCCTAGCAGAAACATTATGGAATTACATGCCTCCACCAGGGCTTGATCCAAACCAGGAGAAGCCAAAATACCCAAACTCAGACGTGGTATAACGTCTGGGACCCTAAGGGTTATACTACTGTAGTTAAGTCAGACACCAGGACAAGTGTGACCACATATGCGATAAGAAAAGCTTGGATACCAGAGCCCAAAGGACATGAATTCAAATCCTGCTCCTGTATTCACTGTGTGACCTAAACTACTGACCTAGCTCTCTGAGCCTCAGTTTCTTCATCTGCAAAATGGGACGGATAATGGTTTCATCCTCCAAGGACAAGCTATGCACCGTGCATAGTACAGTGCAAGGTGTGCAGGAAACGGTGAACAGAAATCTTAAAATTCTTATTTACATTAATCATAAATTGAGGAGTTAGACCAGCTGCATGGAAGGACCCAACGTGAGTATTTAAACAGCCTGCAAAATTTCAACCACACTATTCAATGTCCTAATCGAACAGAAACTCCAACAAGAAATGTCCTCCTCTGGCCTTTCTGGAGGGCCCCTGACTATAGCTTACTCATCCCAAGGTCCGCAGCACCCAGAGACTGCAAACCTCACCACGGGGGGCTCTCTCTCCTGAGGCCAGCCATCAGCTACTTCTCTGCAAATACTCTCCTGGCTTTGTTTACTAAGTCAACAGACATTCCAGAGCCATCTATTACGTACACAAGTACTGTGGAGAACATAAATGCTTGTAAGGCGGGCTCCCTCCACTCTAGGAGCTTCTAATCTGGCTTCCAGTCTAGAGGGACCCCCACCCTCCCAAACACAAAGAGACCGCTGATGCTTCCAAGCCATAAAGTGCCACAGGAGGCAGCAGACGGGGAGGGGAGGGCAATCAGAGGAGACTTCCTGAATGAGGCGATGCCTGAGGTCAGCCTTAGGGAAAGCATGTCGGGAGGCAGCGTGAAGGCAGGCAGCACGGGCAAGAGGGATGGAGGCAAGAGGCACAGAAGCAGGACGTGAGTGCCTGGTGGGAAGGGCTCAGTCCGCAGCAGAAAAGTCTGTGTTGGACATGTGCGTGGGACACTCTGCGTCCTGACACTAGGACCCTGACGTATGCTGAAAAGGGAGCACAGGGCAAACTCAGGAGAATCACTGCCCTTGCAAACTGCCCTACCACCTGCACCTCAAGTCTGCAGGCAGCCACAACCAGAGCAGATGCTGGGTAGAATTGGCAGAACCCTTCTGGACTGCTAACTGGCAAATCTGAAACACTGAGCCGTGAGAGGCTATTCTTCCGTTGCACAAACAGGGCCAAGGTCAAGCAGCTGCCAACAGCAGCCGGGATCCAACTTCGGCTTCGTCCGGGCAGTGACCCCATACAAAGAGTCAACAGTGACGGTGGAGACCAACAGCACCTGTGCGAGCAAACCGAAGCACGTACCTAATTGTGCTTTGCAACTCTCTATGGTCTTGTCGAGATTGAGCTGGAACCTGCTCCGGATCTGCCGCTTGGGCGAGATGAGGGGAACAGGCGCCGTCTGCTGCTGGACCGACTCGCTCAGCTCCTTCAGGTCCATCTCGGCCTTGCTCCGATCTGAAAGACACGGTCACAGCCCCGTCAGGCAGGCGCTGGGTGGAGGACTAGGCAACGCTCGTCGCTTAGCTTCCTTCTCGTAAACACGCGCTCTAGAACACGGCAGGGAGAGAAACCTCCAACCTTCTCACTGTCTGTCCCAGCAACATCATCTGCTCGACGACGGGCTAACTTGGAGATAATAGCCCGAGAACACATTTGGCAGGTTTACCCAGTCTACTGAACAGTTGCCTGGGTGGCTTTCAATATTTAAAATGCACAATCCCAGCCAGATGGTTGTCTGCGGAACGCTGCGTCATCGGGGAGCTCCGAAGCCAAAGGTTACAGTAATATATTCAATCTCAGTAGCAGCAGATAAAGTCACACCAAGTCTGGCCAGAGTGTACTTCTAACTCCAGGCCCAGATCAGAGAGGGCTTGTACCCAAGGGATGTGGACCGCCTCCCCCACCACGCCCACCCCGGAGCGAGCGCACGCGCGCACACACACACACACACACACACACACACACAAGAACTGGAGGCCCGGTTCCTCGTTTACCGTGGAGTCTTCACTTTTCGTTCCTAGCTGATCTAGACAGGAGCTCAAGTCAGAAAAGGAGGGCATGTGTCGGATGGACAGACCCCTTGCTTTTGAGCCAGGCATCCATCTGAAGACAGATGAACAGATTAGCCCTGGATATTCAACCTGTGTCTTCTCGCTCAGATACAGTGAGAGCTCCTGGCCTTAGTCCCAGGCAAAGGCCTCTGACGGAGGACTCAGGGCCAGGGGTCCAGCCAGCCTCCCCAATTCTGCCACGGGCTCCTTATAGGACCAAGTGGAACAGATTCCAAGGGTCTGTGAGCTAGCATTGCTTGAATTCCTTCCCCACTTCCTCCAAAACCCCCTAAAACAGAAGAAAGGGACAAAATGAAGGTGTCTGCACGGGCTGAGAAAGCAATGAGACCTCACAGACCCCCCTGCTGGACCACCAGGGCTGCTCAAAACCTTCCTTCTCTGCTCGTTTCCATCATGACCCACGCACCTTCCCCTTCACCCAGGAATGAGGCCGTCTCTCACCCTGCACACCCAGAGATTTGTTCCCTTAAAGCGACCGGAGAGAGGCAGCTTCCCAAGGCCCCAGCCAGCCCACTGACAGCTAACCAGAGCCACAAACAGCTCCAAGTTGATTTCACCACCATAATGAGGTCCTGACCAAGGTAGGATTAGGAAGGGCCCTTTCCCAAAAACATACTGGGAGGTGGGGGAGCCCTCAAAGAGGTTCCGGGTGTGAGTTGCTCACAGCAAGCAGATACCATCTTTCTCCTGCGAGACATGGCTTCATATCCAGCTGCAAGTGAGTGTATACATGTGCGTGGGCATCCGTGTGCACGTGTGTGTGCAGGACTGGCCATGCTCACCGAGAGGATTGGGTGAAGGCACAGGGGAAAAACCTTCATGCAAATTAACCTAAGAAGCATCTCAAAAAGAGAAGGCACAAGCCAAACAGAAATAAAACAGTAACTGGGGGGTGCGGGGGGAGGGGAGGAGAGGAGGAGTAAGAGAAAAAAGAAACCCCCGATTCAAGAGCAGTACTGGCAGGACTTAAGGTTCCAACAGTTGAGCTGCGGATGTGACAGGAAAGGGGGGAAGGCGGGGGAAAGGCTGTCTCCTAACTTCCGCTTTCAGAAATGAGAAAGTGGGCAGGATTCCTAAGGGAAAAGGCAGCCTTTCAAGTATAAAGTTGTCAAAGAAAAAAATCTCACAAAACCACATTCCTCAGTAACGTTCCGCAAGCCAGTTACCCAAAAAACACCATCTACGCTACCCGGAGTCAGCCAAGTTTTTCTATAAAACCGCCAAAGTGACCTGGGCTCTGCGGGCCATGCAGGCTCTGCTGCCTAAGTGGCCCTACAGGACCTGTTAACAAACTGAGGACACCCTGTTCCAATAAAACTTTATTTACAAAAACAGCTGGACGCCAGATTTGGTCCAAAGGCTGTAATAAAATCTGCCATCCCCTCTTGTGATGTTAATTGCAATCTTATCTGCACAATGAAACCACCTACAGAGCTCTAAAAAGAAAAAAAGCCTTGGTTCCCGCACCCCACCCAGAGAATGTGAATTAACTGGGGGGTGGGGGGGGGTCTGGACACTGGCCCTGTCCAGACCCAAGGCCAGGCTGGTTCATTCCATTGAGCCCTTGAGTCCATGACTCTTGATCTCAGGATCATGAGTTCAAGCCTCACATTGGGCAGGGAGCCTACTTAAAAATAGTAATAATTAAATTTTTTTTTAAAAGTAACCCAGATGATTCTAACTGGTAGCTAAGGCTGAGAAGCCCTGTATTAGTTCAATCTTCTATGTGAGTTTAAAAAAAAAAATCCTCCTGGGGTGCCTGGACAGCTCAGTCAGTTAAGGCTCAGGTCATGATCTCAGGTTTAGGGGATCAAGCTCTCTCTCCAATACATAAATAAATAAATCTTTAAGATAAAAGAAAACTCCTCCTGATTTGCCTTAACCTTTGTATCTCCGTGTTAACCTTCTAAACCTAGGGCTCATTAAGAGACCTACAGCTCGCCAGAACACTCCTGTGTGTGCGTAACTGTATGTCGAACAGTAAACGCAATCTTTTAACTTTAGCCTAAAAAGGCTGCCCTCGGAAATACTCATCATCAGGAGGAATGAAAAAAAGGCAAAGCACCTCCTTTTACAGTGAAGGTTTCTCTGGTCAATAAGCCACAGTAATGTTTATCCTAACAAGAACCCACCAAAAAGCCAGGAAGGGCCTGGGATCAGGTCCCTGGGAGCAGAACTTCAGGAGTGTAGCCAAATCTAATTAACTTTCTTGAAATTCAACTGCGTTTTTAGTTTCCCTCGCCTTCACAGGGAGAAAAGAGCCGCCTCTCTTTCTTGTTTAGCTAATAGTGCCTTATCGGGACTTCCTCCGCCCCTGCCCTTCTCTATCAGGAATATCTTCAGAATCCACCTTTGCTGCCAACATTTTGAACTTTTCAGCTGATACGAAGACAGCTTGGGCTATAAATGGAAACCAGGGTGAAAAAAATACCAAGGCTAGAGAAAGAGACATGATCTTACATTTCTGGAGGGAGCATGTATCAGAAGCATTCCTTCAGAGGGCAATTTGGCAGTATCTCTCAAAACGTCAAACACACAGGGCCTCTGACCGGAGATTCTACTTCTAGGAATTCATCCTATGGCTATGCTCCCACATGGGGTAAAAAGCTCTTCACTGCAGCTATTTTCAACAGCAAAACCTCCTAGAGCCAATAAGTAAGTCAACACTTCACCTTGAGGCGGAACAAAATACTGCTGCTTACAGGAAAACCCTATCGGATCTTTATGTGCTGTTCTAGAAAAGCCACCCTGTTTAATGAGAACAAAGGGGACAACTGGAGGGGCACATGAGCACTGGTGTAGGGGAGGAGAGAAGGATATGGAACACAGATCGGAATATGTGTGTTCTTGGGGTTTCTCAATGTTGGCACTATTGGTATTTGAGGCTGGGTAAGTCTTTGTGTGCGGGGGAAGGGAAGTGGGGGGCTGGCGGGGGAGGGGCATCCTGCACATTGTAGGCTGGTCAGCGCTTTCCTGGCCTCACCCACCAGATGCCAGCAGCACCCGAATCCCAGTTGTGACCATAAAAATGTCTCAAGGGCCACCTCCAGACGGCTCCCGTGCGGCTTCCTCTTGATCTCTACACCTTATTACTGAAAAGTAACACCTCCACAGATGGCCAAACATCCCCCTAGCAGATAAAAATCACCCAGGTTGAAAACTCCTGGTATACATATAGAAGAACTCTTCAAGAGGACTGAGAAGAGGTAACTGTGGTCCTTTGTTGGGTGGGGCACAGAGATGTGACCAGGTTACAGACCAACTGGGTTTTCACTAAACATCTTCTGTCCTCTTAAACTTCTCTTAACATGTGCCTCCATGACTTAAAAAAAGAAACTCTTTATAAGAAAAATTTAAAAAAAGAAAAAGAAAAAAAAAAGAAAAATATAAGCACATCTTTTTCAACTGAAAAAAAAAAATTGATTTCTTAGGGTGCCTGGGTGGCTCAGTTACGTAAGTGTACCTCTCTTCATCTGGGCTCAGGTCATATCTCAGGGTCTGGGCTCTGGGCTGCTTGGGATTCTCCCTCTCCCTTTCCCTCTGCACCCTCCACCATGACAGACAGACAGACAGACAGAAAGGGAAGGAAGGATGGCAGAAAGGAAGGAAGGAAGAAAGAAACAGAGATTTCCTTTGTTCCAAAGGGCTGGGTGACTATAACGGATGGACTTCCAGGAGCTACAAAATAGTGGCTCCTTCAAGGGAACAGTACCGTCCAGCCCAGAGACCCTGGTAAATATCTCTTATCGATCAACGCCAAGCAGAGTTGTCCTCACGTCACCCACTGGAGGAGTGGGGGAAGGAGGATCAAGACAATCTGTGGAAAGCCTGGGTCTCGAACACATGCTCTCCAGAGAAAGAAAGGCGACCTCGTGACAGCTGAGGGAATCAGCAAGCAGCAGCGCGCCAGGTCTGACAACTTCCCGTTGCTGTCAGCATCTCTCACTGAGCACCAGACACATGTGTGTCACCAACAGGATCACTCAACTGCTGTGTTTGTTCAGCCCAAAGCAAACACCCTGCGTGATACAGAGGAGACAAGATTCCTGGAGACACAAACAGGAGTCTGGAAGACGAAAAGAATCAGGCCTTCCTCCTCTTGTTCTTACTGATGACTTATTTTCCATACAGTCATAGAAAGGGGCTGTAACCATCCACCAGCCTTCTGCTCCATGTTTCAAAGCCGCCAGGAGCCCTGAGACAGCCAATGAGGACCCGGTGTCTCAGCAAACAGGTGACAACAGCCTCTGCAGAAGCTCTCCCCTTTGTTATGCACCAAAATTAAGTCTAAGAATCATGTACGCAGCTGATGACCCACGGGCTGGGCTTCAGTATTCTGGGTTGGACTTACCTGTTGTGACTAAAAAGAGTTCTCATTTTTAATGCAATTGATTACCGATTTTTAAACACGAGTGTTCATATAAAAATCTGCATTGCTGTGTTTTCTTGAAAACTCAGCGTCTGACAACACAGGTTCAACTAATGGGAGCTGCATCTTTCAAAAAAGCAATCCGTCTTCCACAGGAGTGCCCATTCGAAATCCTCACCCTACCCCCCATCCCCTGCCCACCCCACAGCTAGGCCAACGTAGCCAAAGGCACGAGAAGCCATGTCCGGGGCCCACCAGGTTCCGGACACAGCCCTGTCTTGCAGCGTGGCAGCTCACGTATCGTGGCTGAGAGCACAAACTACAAGGCAGACAGGCCTGAGTCCACACAGGCCAAACATGACGGCAAACCACAGGATCCTGGCAGAGCAGCTAACTTTGCTTCACTGTGCCTCAGTTTCTACTGCACTAAAATTGGACTGTTATCTACCTTGGAGACTGCTGTGGTTTTTTCAATAGTTTTAATTTACAGAGAGTAAAATCCGGGGGGAAATACAGTTGTGGGAGCTTGAACACCTCACTATAGGTGTGTATAACCAGTGTCATTGGTCAAGACCTCCCTGACCCCAACTCCATGCCCCCGACCCCGCCTTAAAAAAAAAAAAAAAAAAAAAAAAAAAATCACTCAGGATTTCCAGCTCTCTAATTTGGGTCTTTTCCAGTCTTTTTTTTTTTTTTTTAATGAAATACCGTTTTGTTAGATATAATAATGTTGTCAGCATCCCCAGCACAGTCTCATTTCTATCTGCTTAAAGTAGTTATACAGATACCAGACATGAAAAAAAAAAAGCCCCATGGGATGCTGGGATGGTTCAGTGGGTTAAGTGTCCGACTCTTGATCTCAGTTCAGGTCCTGATCTCAGGGTCATTGAGTTCAAGCCCTACACTGGGCTCCATGCTGAGTGTGGAGCCTACTTAAAAAGAAAAAAGAAAAAAAAAAGAAAGAAAGAAAAGTAGCCCCATACAAAGCATCGGCCCCAACCTGGGCAAGCTCTTGAGGATTATTTAGAACTTCCCTCCACTGTCTGATCCTTCTACTCAGCCACAACACTTCCACCGGTCCCTCTCTGATCCTCTTCCCATTAGGTAACTGAAATGCTGGCCCATAAAACACCTGCATTCCCAATGCTTTCGTTCCCACTGACAAACAAGGCAAGTGTCCTAGAACAGAAGGAGCTGGGGGCAGGGGTGGGTGGGCATCTGCACAGGAGCGCCTCGGGTCCCACCAGGCCCACCCACCGGCACACACAATGAGAAGAAATTCTTCACCGCCACCACCACGGATAGGCCAAACTGAAAGACACCCCACCCCACCCCACCCTCACAAGGATGTCCAAGACGGCCCGGCTTAGGGAAACGAAGTGGCCACACATGACTGGCAGAGAGAAGCGTGACCATGAGAACTACCTCTGCACACTGTTCCTTTTCAGGGTGTGGAGGTGGAGGGAGGGTGTGAGAAAGCAAACCACACCACGGAGATCAACGAATGTTCCCCAGGGGTGCAAATGGGTCCGCTTCTGTGCAAGTGAGCAATTTGCACCAGCAATTTGCATCTGAGCTGGAGCCCCGAAAGTTACCATTCTGCCTGCCAGACCACATCCGGGCTTCACTAACAGGGGAGCCAGGGTAGACCAGGTTCTGGGCTCTATGGACACACGAGCTTCCTCCAGCCTGGCCGCCTACTGGCTCTGGGATCCTGGGCACCTGCAGCCTCCCCACCCAGACCCCCCGTCTCTCCATCTGGAAGGGCACTGGGGCACTGGGCACTGCAGGACAAGATCACCCGGGAGAGTACTGGCCTCCAGAGGCTGTGAATTCCCATGTGAGCACCACTGCACACAGGAGGCTGCCCTCCCTCGCTTCCCAAAACCCTGGGCTCTGAGTCTCCCTTCCCGGCTATGACAACCAAAAACGTCTCCAGACTTTGCCAAGTGTCCCCTGGAAGGGGAGTGAGGGAACGACCCGGGGGAAGACAGCTGCATAGGCTATCCCCAACACAGCACCCAGCATGGTCCTTCAAAAACGCTGTCAGCTCACATCCCTCCGATGCTCCAACAGCCCCACACCAGGGTCCGTGCCAGGGTCCACAGGGTCCACAGGGCTGATGGACCTCAGCTCCTCACCTTTCCCCCACTCACCCACTGGGACAACCACCTGGGCCTTCCCATCAGCATCCCTTACCCTAAGGCCTATAAATCTCTAGTTACTCCTTCGAGGCTTTCCTTCCAATACAGGGATGGCTGGTTTTTCTTGCCATGCCAATCTAGGTTTAAATACCACCTCAAGTCAGCTCAGCGGGCAGCCTGTGAGATGGGAGCCAGCTTCTCCCTCTCCCACTCCTCCTGTCTTCCTTCTCTAGCTGTCTGTCAAATAAATAAACAAAATCTTTAACAAAATACATATATACATACCACCTTGCGGACACCTTCCCGAACTACTGCCTCTTCCAAACCACACCCAACCTGCCTCTCACTCTCCTGACCACATTAGCACACTTGACCTTCTCACAGGGGGATCTGTCCTATTTACCTGATCTCTCTCTCTCTCTTTCTAGAACCCAGCGCTGTGTGAGAGGGGGCCTTCTCTCACAACCCAGGGCCCTCACTCACCATTCCCTGCCCTGTCCCTGAAACAGCACACAGCATGTAATTCTCAATAAAAATCAACAATCATGATGGAATGAATCAATAAAATAACTTCACAAATGGATATTTAGCATTTCTGGTGATAAATTTTTCTGAAAACTTTCGCCTGAGGTAGTGATTTAAAACACACACACACACACACACAAAAACACCGGGGGCGCCTGGGTGGCTCAGTGAGTTAAAAAGCCTCTGCCTTCAGCTCAGGTCATGATCTCAGTGTCTTGGGATTGAGTCCGACATCGGGCTCTCTGCTAAGTGGGGAGCCTGCTTCTGCCTGTCTCTCTGTCAAATAAATAAATAAAATCTTAAAAAAAGAAAAAACAAACAAACAAATGAATTCCAATGGGGGCAGGGGGACAACCTACTAAGTCTGGGTTAAAGACCAGCATTTTTTAAAAATTTTAAGAGAGGGCGCCTGGGTGGCTCAGTGGGTTGAGCCGCTGCCTTCGGCTAGGTCATGATCTCAGGGTCCTGGGATCAAGTCCCGCATCAGGCTCTCTGCTCAGCAGGGAGTCTGCTTCCTCCTCTCTCTCTCTCTGCCTGCCTCTCTGCCTACTTGTGATCTCTCTCTGTCAAATAAATAAATAAAAATCTTAAAAAAAAAATAAAAATTTTAAGAGAATTTTTAAAAAAAAGCATCAGAATACACTGCACATAGAAAAAGGAAATACTATTCATAAAACTTTATATACATCGTGTGTGTGTGCATAAAACATTAAAAGGGTGCCTGGGTGGCTCAGAGGGTTAAGCCTCTGCCTTCAGCTCGGGTCCTGGGATCGAGCCCCACATTGGGCTCTGCTCAGCAGGGAGCCTGCTTCCTCCTCTCTCTGCCTCCTTGTGATCTCTGTCTGTCAAATAAATAAGTAAAATCTTAAAAAAAAAAAAAAAAACCATTAAACATACATACACACATAGGAACCCGAGTGACCTAGTCGGTTAAGTGTTAAACTCTTGATTTCAGCTCAGGTCATGATCTTAAGATGCAGCCTCTTGAGAGCCTCCATGCTCTATGCGGAGTCTGACCCTCCCTGCGCTCCTGTGCACGCAATCTCTCTCTCTCTCAAATAAATACAACTTTCAAAAAACACCTATCTAAGAACCAGGTTACTATGGTCAAGGACATGAAATGGCTATGAACACTAGCCTAAGGTACTTCGAGATGAAACAACTCTGCATGTCAGCAAGCCCCAGGAAATCCCTTACTCGCTCCTCTTCCCGAACTCTCTGCATCTTTGGCCAGTGTATACCTTTTATGTATTTTGCAGAGAGAGAAGAGTTCGGAGTTCAAGAACCACATGCAAAAGAGGACATCACAACTGGCAGGACTATTCAAAACTGTTGCAGAGAGAGATTTCCAAAAATTCCCACTGACCCAAGTTAAGATTCAGGATGCTTCCAGTGCTGGAGGTTTTGTCCGTTTTCGTGGTGATGGGTGTTGATGCTTGAGGGGAGAAAGTTTTCGGGCTGCCAGATAAACTCCCCGCTTGTCCCGTCTTCGCAGAGGCTGGCGAAGCTGGAAAAGGATGTTCATTGTTACAAAACGGATTTACAAATAAACAAATCAAACTTGTGTGCACAGGGGGAGAGGAGAGGAATCATCTTTGATTTCAACAAGCCCCCTCCCAAGCACCACAGACGAGGCGCAGCAAGAAGGGCTGACCGTTCATGCCAAGGGTTCCCAAGCTTTAACCCAATGTGAAACCGTTAGAGCTGCAACGGAAGAAGGCCTCCCCTTTCCCGGTCATTCTGTTCAACACAAAACTCTAAGACAAATCAGCTAAGCTGCCACTGAAATTGGTTTGGCCCGTTCACGGGTGTAAATCTCAAAATAAACATGGATTACACCAGCCCCCAGCACAGGTCCAGTGGCAGAGACCGGAGCCAGGCCTACAAACGGCAAGCCGTCCATTTGGGGGAGCTGCACAGGCCGGCTCACGCAGTCACTGCACCTGCCAGAAGCCAAGTCGACCCCTTGGGAGATCTCTGGCTTCCCACGTCTAAGGTTCTGTGATGCTGAATGAAGCCAAACCCGGCACCAGACAGAGTGAGCTGGGCAATTACTCCTTCCTTACTATGCTCCAAACTTTTACAGGAGGAGAGAGAATCCTACCTAAGCCCGAGTCTTTTAAAAATACCTTGTAACTACCTACATATGGACCCCTGGGCTTCACCCACTGAGCTGGGGGTAGGGCAGAAACCAAACCATGTGACAAAATGTGTTCAGTGTTCAGATGGGCCATGCCTCCTGGAGATCCTGGAGATCATGCCCCTTGGCCTAAAGAGTCCGTCGTTTCTGCTACTGTCCTGTTACTAAATTCATACCAGACTATCAAATGGCCAGCCTTCCTCAGATGCACAAGAACCACGGATTTTGCAGTGGTCTGGTCCTTAGGAGAAGCTGTGGATGGTAAAGGGGTCACAAATCAGGACATCCTGAGGATTTCAAAAGAGCTCGGACACTGCTGAACGCTTGCGTCGGTTTGCTCACCTGCCACGTGGGCGGGTACTGAGAATGAGGATCAACGGGTGAAACTCACGTACCCACGCAGCTCTAGCGCCAGGCCCTGTCAACACGACCGTTAATGTAACAGGGAGGGAACGAGCAGACACAGACAGAGTTGGCCACAAGCATGCATCGGAAGCCAGATACTGGGCTTTAAGTCCAACTCTGCAGCTGACCTGCGGGGTGTCCTTGGGCCAGTTACCTGACGTCTGTCAATCTCCTTTCCTCCTAGCCTCAAAGAGGCACATTGATGTGTAATACAAAAGGATAGGTCAAAGTCCCTACCTCACCAAGTTGTAAGGATCAAATAAATTCATCATCTACCCAGTGCCAGGCATCGGCTAAGTACTATATTATTATTATTTGCTGTCTGTGTAGTAGTATTTTCTATTTTCCCATAAACCTGAAGGGCTTTGGTTTCAATCATCTGAACAAGTACTTTTTGGCCACGGGTGCTTTTGCCATACAGGACGCACCAGGTAACGTCTGCAGACATTTTTGGCCGTCACCACTGGGGGAGGGGAGGGTGCCACAGGCATCGAACAGATGGTGAACAGAGACGCTGCACAGCATCCTATAAAGCACAGCCCCCCAAAACAAGTAATTCTCTTTGGTCCCCAAGGTCAGTAGTGCTGAGTGATAAATCCAGCAAGAGGTGAAGTGGGGTTGTCTCCAGGAACCCTTCTCCTCATCTTGCAAATGAGAAGGGCAGGTAGTCCTTAGCAAAGGATCCATGAACACTTCATATTTCATGAATTACATTTTTTTGAATACTAAATTAAGTGTGTTTGACGGAAAGGATGGACAAACGCGGTAAGGACGGACAAGTTCTGTCCAATGAGAGCGGCACTCGCTGTTACTAGCCTCTTACCAGTCACTGGAACCCCAACAACAAGTAGAACTTAAGCACTTGACACACCAAAAAAACAAAACAAGAAATGGGAATCATTAAAGGTAAAGGCATTTCGAAAGGCGTGAGCCTGTGAGCAACAAAACAGATAGTTTTCTTTATTACTCATTCACTTATATTCTACCTGCTTCCTTTCCAAAGAGATTTGCAGTTCCCTCCCTGGGAGGATGGGAGATCAGGGCCTCAAGCACTGCGTTCTCCCGCACAAACTAGCCACCACGGGGAGCGGGAGGGTCCTCTACCAACCAAAGCCCTGTGCACAACTTCAAGGCACCCTGACCAGAGCGCCTAACCACAAAGGGTGAGCCGTAACAAAACCCCACGGGCTGTCCCACACAGAAATCAATCATGTGAGGCCATAGTTCCCAGCTTAATAATAACAGCTCCCATGGAAAGAATTAAGAAAGGCAGGATGCAGGACGCCTTGGTGGCTCAGCTGGTTGGGCAGCTGCCTTCTGCTCAGGTCATAAACCCAGTGTCCCACACATCGGGATCCTAGCTTGGCAGGAACCTCTGCCTCTGCCTGCCCCTCTGTCTGCCTGTGCTCGCTCTCTCTTTCCCTCTCTCTCTCAGAAAAATAAACAAATAAAATCTTTAAAAAAAAAAAAAAAAGGGCAGGATGCCTGGCTGGCTCAGTCGGAGGAGCATCTGACTCTTGATCTTGGAGTCTGAGCCTGTATCTATATTGGGTATAGAGATTACTCTTAAAAAAGAAAATGAAATCGGGGGTGGGGGGGGTGTGAGGAAGGAGGGAGAAGCCAGCAGGTGGTCTAGCAGAGCCCTGCCCTACTTGTGGTCCTGCAGAATTCAGCAAGCACAGAGACAAAGCTGTTGTTTTGCAATCCTGTAGTTAAAACATAACTGGAACAAGACTTTAATTTCACAGAAACATAAAGTTTCCTCTGTTAATGAAACTTAAATATTGAAGGTTTTTAAAGAAATATTTCTTAATTTTTTTTCCCCCCAATTTCAACCCAGCAGTTAGACAAGAAGGCAGGTCTGGTTCACTCTCCCCCCAGCCAGCAAAGGTCAGGGCCCCCCTCACAGACATCTGGGAGAAAAATGACTCATGTAATTGGGAAAGGGACAGCACTGAGGTCACCCAGCATCACAGGGTCCCACACTGCAGAACTCTCCTCGTGGAAAGCGATGGTCCCTGCCCATACCTGAGAACCACACACCCCTCATCACCAATTTGTGAAATACCGCGTACCTGCCTAACCCCCCCCCCATATCGATTACTGCTACGACCACTCACCTAGATGTTCAAGGCCAAACACGTCTACACTGCCTCAATTCCTCCCTTGCTCTCCTGCCTCAACTTCCTCCACTCCTCACCAAGGCCTCTGAAGACCACTTCCAAAATACAACCGCCAGCTCCCCTCCGGTACCCCTGCCCACTGCTATCAGCCCCATGCACACATTCTCAATGGGACAATATGGTCCTCAAACAGCAGAAAGTGGCTCTTGGTCAGGGGAGGGGAGTGAAAAAACTCTTACTCTTTATATGCATGAAACAGACACATGCAGTACATAAACAGACCTGCAGTATTTTCAAATTTCCTGATGGTTTCCCCTAGGTACACACCCCCAGACCGAAAAGGAGTACTCAACTCCCGGGGTACAAATGCTATAGCAGCACTATTCACAACAGTTCAAAGGTGGAAACAATTGAATGCCCACCAACATACTGACTAACCGGAGTGTCCACAGTAGCCCGTTACTGAGCCATGAAAAGAAATGAGGTTCTCGGGGAGCCTGGGTGGCTCAGTGGGTTAAGCCTCTGCCTTCAGCTCAGGTCGTGATCTCAGAGTCCTGGGATCGAGTCCCGCTTCGGACTCTCTGCTCAGGAGGGAGCCTGTTTCCCCCTCTCTCTCTGTCTGCCTCTCTGCCTACTTGAGATCTCTGTCAAATAAATAAATAAAATCTTAAAAAAAAAAAAAAAAAAAAGATGGGGCGCCTGGGTGGATTAGTGGGTTAAAGCCTCTGCCTTCAGCTCAGGTCATGGTCCCAGGGTCCTGGGATCAAGCCCCGCAAGCCCCACATCGGGCTCTCTGCTAGGCGGGGAGCCTGCTTCCTCCCCTCTCTCTCTGCCTGCCTCTTCGCCTACTTGTGATCTCTGTCTGTCAAATGAATAAATAAAATCTTTAAAAAAAAAAAAAAAGAAATGAGGTTCGGATGCGTGTTGCAAAGGGGAGGACCCTGGAAACACCCACTCAGTGAAAGGAGCCAGACACAAAGGCCACATTTTGTACGATTTCCCTTAACTGAAGTATCCAGACCTTAACTCAACTTCATATGGCAAATCCGTATGAACAGAATGCACACTGATGGTCTCCAAGGGCAAGTGAGCGGGGGGGTGGGGGGGTGAGGCTTCATTAACAGCATTTTATCTGGGAGTGACATACATGTTTTGGAACTAGAGAACAGTGGCAGTTGCACAATACTGTGAATGCACTGAACGCCAATGAGTCGTACACTTTAAAATGGTTCATTTTAGGTCATGTGAATTTCACCTCTGTTTAGGAAAAAAGTCACAGGAGGATGGATAGGAAAACATGTCTAAAACGGTTCCTTACAGGATCGTAATGAAAGAGCTGGCTGGTAAATACTGCCTCTGCCTATCATTTCCCACCAAGACCTACAGGCTTCCCATGGGTCCCCGCCTCCTGCCACAGCTCTTCTCCCCAGCAGCTGTCTGCAGAGCAGCCGGCCATACCACTCATCCACCTAGAACAGCCCAGAGGCGCGGGGAACCTGGCTGGCTCAGGTAGAACTGAGCACACCATCTCTTGATCGTGGGGTTGTGAGTTTGAGCCCCATGCTGGGTGTAGAAGGTTACTTAAAAATAAAACCTCTTTCAAAAAATAAATAAATAGGGACGCCTGGGTGGCTCAGGTGGTTAAGCAGCTGCCTTCGGCTCAGGTCATGATCCCAGTGTCGTGGGATCGAGTCCCACATAGGGCTCCTTGCTCAGCAGGAAGCCTGCTTCTCCCTCAAACACCACTCTCAGGGGCCTCCCCAAGCAGCCCCATCCAAGGATTGAGGTCAAGATGCCTCTTGTTTACCATTTCCCTTTGGCCATGAGAACATCAGCTCCAGGAGAGCAGGGGCCCTGCCTGGCACCCAGGATGCCACAATCTCCGACACACTGACAGAATGAGCAGATACATGAGCTAATGGAAGACAGCACTGTCCCCCACTCCTCTCCTGACCACCGACATGTCGAGCAAAAAAAAAAAAAAAAAAAAAACGATACTGGCAACCAAAGGGAAAACTTCATAAAAAGACATCAGTTTAAATAATCTCAGTATTATTTGCTATTGAAAACAAGGTGTGTGGGGTGCCTGGGTGGCTCAGTGGGTTAAAGCCTCTGCCTTCGGCTCAGGTCATGATCCCAGGGTCCTGGGATCGAGCCCCACATCAGGCTCTCTGCTCAGCGGGGAGCCTGCTTCCTCCTCTCTCTCTGCCTGCCTCTCTGCCTACTTGTGATCTCTCTCTGTCAAATAAATAAAATTCTTTTAAAAAAAAAGGAAAAGAAAAAGAAAACAAGGTGTGCTAAGAGAATGACTGATGAACAATCCAAAGAAGAGACAGAAATGCAGAACTCGATCCCAAGACCCTGAGATCAGGACCTCAGCTGAGGGGAGATGCTTAACCCGCTGAGCCACCCAGGCGCACCCATCCTACATCTTTTTAACATGCATCTTTTTTTTTTTTTTTTTTAAATAGATTTGGGAGTCAACTGCAGGGAGGAGGTTTGGTTTTGTTTTGTTTTGTTTAAGATTGTATTTATTTATTTGTCAGAGACAGAGAGATCACACGCACAAACAGGGGGAGAGAGAAGCAGGCTCCCCACTTGAGCAAGGAGCCCAATATGGAACTCAGTTCCAGAAACCTGGGATCAGGACCTGAGCCAAAGGCAGACACTTAACTGTCGGAGCCACCAAGGCATCCCTCACAGGCTCAAGGTTAACTTGTTTCAAGAAAAAATAACACCTCGGGGTGCCTGGCTAACTTAGTTTAACGTCCAACTCTTGATTTCCACTCAGGTCATAATCTCAAGCCAGGCTCCGCACTAAGCAAGGAGTCTACTTGGGATTCTCTCTCCTTGTCTCTCTGCCCTTCCCCCACCTTTTGTGTGCTTTCTCCCTCTCTCTCTCTAAACTAAATAAAATATATAAAAAATAAAAATTTAAAAAACACCTGGTGTCGAGGGTAGGTGAGGAAAAAGGAACTCTTACACGAGTTGTAAAGCCTATCAGACAGGGGACATGAACCATGAGAGACTATGGACTCCAAGAAACAAACTGAGGGTTTTCGGGGGTGGGGGGGGGACGACAGGTGAGGAGGGCACGTACTGTATGGAGCACTGGGTATCATAAGCCAAATGAATCATGGAACACTACATCAAAAACTAATGATCTACTCTATGGTGACTAACGTAATATAATAAATGAATTAAGAAAAAAAAAAAGGATCGTAAAACCTTTTAGGACAGCAACTGGATGATGCTGATATTACCCAAAATTAGACTGTACAAGATACACAGACAGCAAGGTCCCAATGCCAGGAGCTCATCCCCCAAATGTACATGTCAAGTGCCAGGGAGACAATACACATGAAGGTTCATTGCGACAGTACTTCTGACAGCAGAGAAACGGGAAATGGTATGTAAGTGTCTATTAACAGGAGAATGGCTAAGCAGGTAAAAATACCATACAACCCTCAGAAGAATGATGCCGACCTACATGATCTGACAAGGCCTAGTCCCCACAGAAATATGTGTAGAAAAAAAAAGAGAAAGTTAAAAATCAAGTGTGTACAGAAACACCCCCAATATGTGTAAATGTTTATCGAAAAACATGCACATCTTCAAATGAATGAATACGTACCTATTTTTGGTAGAAGTACATTCCACAGACAGTTAATAGTTATACATTTAGAAGAAAAACTGGAGTCGGGCTGAGGGGATAAATGAAACATGACCTTTTTTCTCCTTTTCTTTTTGTTCTAAAGATTTTATTTATTCATTTGTCAGAGAAAGAGCACAAGCAGAAGAGCAGCAGGCAGAGCAGGCATAGGAAGAAGCAGGCTCCCCGCCAAGCAGGGAGCCCGATGCAGTATTCGATCCCAGGATCCTGGGATCAGGACCTGAGCTGAAGGCAGATGCTTAACAGCCTGAGCCAACCAGGCTTCCCTGACCTTTTCTTTTACATCTGGTTTTGTTTGTTTGTTTGTTTGTTAAGATTTTATTTATTTATTTAAGAAAGAAAGAGAGCTTGAGAGGGGAGATCCCGGAACTCCAGGATCATGACCTGAGCCCAAAGCAGTCGCCTAACCAACTGAGCCACCCAGGTGCCTCTTTCACATCTTCTGATACTGCTTTAATCCTGCTGGGTTTTATTTTATCTTAATTTTAACCATGTAGTGTCACCATCATCCTCCCAAAAAAAAAAAAAAAAAATCAGCTAAAGATCTTTAGATTATGGGTCATTTCGTGCTTTTAAAACTACTTTTAGGGGCACGTGGGTGGCTCAGTTGGTTAAGCGGCTGCCTTCAGCTCAGGCCGTGATCCTGAGGTCCTGGGATAGTGCCCCCCATTGGGCTCCCCTCTCAGCGGAGACCCACTTCTCCCTCTCCCTCTGCCTACCACTTTGCCTACCTATGCTCTCTCTTTCCCTCTGTCAAATAAATAAATAAAATCTTGGGGGGAGGGAAACCTACTTTTAGGGTACCTGGGAGGCGTAGGAATTAAGCGTCTATCTTCAGCTCAGGTCATGATCCCAGGATCATAAGATCAGACCCCACCTCAGGCTCCCTGCTCCTACTCCCCCCACATCTGTCTGTTCCCTCTCTGGCTATCTCTCTCTCTGTCAAATAAATAAAATCTTTTTAAAAATTAAAATTAAAAAACTACTTTTCCTGTGGTCTTTGTTGGGGGGGAGAGATTTTTAAAACAAGGGCAAAAATATATTTGCTAATAGAGATAAATGTAAATGAAGGGGGAAAAATTCTGGAACTCTCTGACTCTAGTGAGGTTCAATGTATAGGTTCTTAAAAACATTAAGTCCGGCTTCACATGTAACCACTTAGACGAACGTGTGAAACAACAGGTTAGTCAAAATACATACAATTTTGGGGATTACAAAGTTAGTAGAGGCGTATATACTTAAAACTTGCATTAAGGGGCGCCTGGGTAGCTCCGTGGGTTAAAGCCTCTCTCTGCATTCCGCTCAAGATCATGATCTCAGGATCCTGGGGTCAAGCCCCACGTCAGGCTCTCTGCTCAGGGGGGAGCCTGCTTGCCCCTCTCTCTCTCTCTCTCTGCCTGCCTCTCTGCCTACTTGTGATCTCTCCATGTCAAATAATTAAGTAAAATCTTTAAAAAAAAAAAATCTTAAAAAAAAAAAACCTGAAGGAACACTCAACTTTTTTTTTTTAAAGACTACCCGATTTTTAACAGTTGTTACCTCTCAGAGTAGAATTATGTGCTATTTATTGCATAATATTAAAGCTTAAAAGGAATACTTTATAGTCGGGGTGGGGGGGCAATACAAAATTAAAATGTAAATATGGAGGCATTTCAAACATGAGCATATGGCAATCAGAATTTTGTTATCAGCGTTAAAGTCAAAAGGGTGCTACACTGACATAACGGTCCTCAATGAAACTGCAGGGGCAACTGCATCCCCAGGGGAACACTCGGCAATGTCTGAAGACCTCTTTCACTGCCAGCTGTGGGCAGGGGTAGGGGCCCTGGCATCTAGCACACGGAGCCCAGGACAGTTGTTTACAGACCCTGCAAAGCACAGATGGGCCGGCAACAGAGAATCACCCGGCCCCAAAGTCAACAGTGCAGAAGCGACTAAGCACCCAGTTTTAAATCGCGCTAGACATTTTCAAAAGCAGAAAGACATTTGGAAATGCTCGTTTCAATTAAGCTTTGACATGGATGCCAATCCTTTTGTAAAGCCATAAATCTTGCCCAAAGGAAGAACTAATCGCCTTTGAAGTCACAAATAATTTAATCAGATTTTATACTTTGATGTACAATTCACAAGTGTGGGCTAAAACGTATCATTTATTAACTACATTTACAAAACTCTAGCCTGTGCTAAGTGCTATTCTGACTCCATGAAACAGAGGAGTTTTAGAATTAAATTAGAAAAAAGAAATACCCTTCCCTCCCACAGACCCTCCCACACCGGGGTGCGGGTGTGGAGGAGTCAGTGATTCAGGCCAAATTTCCTCTACTTATAAAATCTTGGAAGCAACCTACATCTTCAAAGGGCTGTAGCTTGCACTGCTGGTGGCCTACATAGATGATCAACCCAATAGGGCATCATTGTTAAATCCAAGACAGGACAGAAGCTCTGTTTTGAAGGGCTATTGAACTAGCATGGAAAAATATTCAGAACACAAGGTTAACTTTAAAACAAAAAACAAAAAAACAAAAAAACCCGCACAGGTGCCTGCCTGGTTCAAGCCGGTGGAACAGGCGACTCGATCTTGGAGTTGTAAGTTCAAGCCCCTCAATGGGCACAGGGTTTACTTTAAAAAAAAAAAAAAAAGGAAAATAAAACCTTAAAACTGGCTACAACAGATACTGCAAACAAGTGATCCAAGTCCAAGAAGTTTACGGAGGCACTAGATACACTATAAGGATTTTTACAAACTGGAGTCACTAAAAAGTTGGGGCAGGGGGTGCTTTGATGGCTCAGTCATTGGACAACTGCCTTCAGCTCGGGTCATAATCTCAGGGTCCTGGGATCGAGCCCCGCATTGGCTCCCTGCTCAGCGGGAAGCCTGCTTCTCCCTCCGCCTCTCCCCCTGCTTCTGTTCCCTCTCTTGCTGTCTCTCTCTCTCTCTCTCCCCCTAATAAAAAATAAATAATCTTTTTTTAAAAATAAAATTAAAGAAAAAACTGGAGTAGTCCACATTAAAAATATATATATATTTGAGGCTGAGTCCGCATCTCCACTTGGCTAGAACCAGCAGGAAGAAAAGGCCCCCAGGACACTACTGAAAAGGCATGCTTCAAGAACACAGCATTCTCAAAGGTCCAAGTGATGACATGTTAGTGGGGTATAAGGAGCTTGCTTTTTTTTTTTTTTTTTAAGATTTTATTTATTTATTTGACAGAGAGAGATCACAAGTAGGCAGAGAGGCAGGCAGAGAGAGAGAGGAGGAAGCAGGCCCCCTGCTGAGCAGAGAGCCTGATTCGGGACTCGATCCCAGGACCCTGAGATCATGACCTGAGCCGAAGGCAGGGGCTTAACCCACTGAGCCACCCAGGCGCCCTTTTTTTTTTTTTTTTTTTTTAATAAGGAGCTTTTTTTGTAATGAAATGCTCCAGCCCACCACGCATCGAAGAGTAAGTATTGGTTTAAGAAGTAAGAACAAGGGGCGCCTGGGTGGCTCAGTGGGTTAAAGCCTCTGCCTTCAGCTCAGGTCATGGTCTCAGGGTCCTGGGATCGAGCCCTGCATTGGGCTCTCTGCTAGGCGGGTAGCCTGCTTCCCACACCCACAGCCCCCGCCTGCCTCTCTGCCTACTTGTGATCTGCCCCCCTACCCCCGGTCAAATAAATAAATGTTTTGTTTTGTTTTTTTAAAAAGAAGAAGAAGTAAGAACAAGCACCCAGCCTCATGTGATGGTCATGAGGAAGGAAGCAACTTCCTGCTACAGAGAGTTCATCCCAGTCCCTAACGCTTCCCAACCCTGCTCATTCTCATACCTGCCTGATCCCTGAAAGTATCTGAGTTTTCAACGTCATCGCATGACTCATACACCAACACAGAAAAAGTTCTGAAAACCTTCTCTAAGGGCTTGACTGGGAGGTGGGGTGATCTGTGACTTTCATCTTATAGATAACCATTACTGTGTGGCAAGTATGTCTTCGCGAAAAAGAGCATATAGAACATTTTCCCTTCTCCCTGAACAGTAACCCATAGTGGAGCTACAGGGGGTGGGGACAGCCAGGGACTGGGACTCTTACCCTAATACATATTCATGACTTAAGTCAGGCTCCTGCAGGCAGATTTGGCAAAGGCATCAGTTCTGGCCAAGAGGTCTAGATCAAGGGGGAAGCAGGAAAATTACTGCGAGTATAAACCACTCTGCCCAGTAATCAGGACACCAAGAAAGGCTTATCGCTAAGCAAACTGCTCCTTAGAAAACAAAACTGAGTTCTGTGGGTTACAGACACCTGATTCTAAGTTCCTCAATTCCCCCACCCCAAAACAAAAAGGAAACCTTCTAAATGCTCATGGCAATTTTATTTAATAACTTACTTATTTCAATGTGTGGTCTTAGATTGCTGGCTACATAATTCTAATTGCTGAAACGAGTAGGGCTTTTCTATCCCATGACCATCTTTTTTTTTTTTTTTAAACCTAATTTTGGATAAATCACAATCTCATGTCAATTATACTCTCTGTGACTCAGGGGGATTTCAACCAATAGTCCACTTCTCCTTCCTGAAAATGCTACCATCACTGCTAACAGCAGAGGGCGCTGGGGTGCAATGAAAAAGAAAATGGATCTAGACTCAGGTCAGGCTGTGGGAACACAGGCTCCACCCTCCACCATCCACAGGGACCTCAACTGGCCTTCTGTAAGATGGGGAGACTGACTCACAATGCCTTCTGAGTCTGTCACAGAGGCTAGCAAACCAACCTGGGGGCCAAATCTAGCCTCACAACCTGTCCCTCTACAGCTTGCAGGGATATTTACCATTTGTCAATGGCTGGAAGAAACCTAAAGGATTCACAGTTCATGATACACACACTTGAAATGAAAGTCTAATTTCAGTGTCACGGCCATACACTGCCTGGGGCTGTTTCACTAACACAATGATGGTGTTGAAATAGCTGCATCCTTGTGACAGAGACCCACAAAACCTAAAATATTTACTATCTGGCTCCTTACAGAAAAGGGAACAATCTTTAAGATTTAAATGATTGGGAGTACTGCCTTCTCTACCCACAACACTCACTGGCTGTCTATCTCGTAATTAGCAAAATAATCCACGCACATGCCGGCCAGGGGACCATATTTTAGGAAAGGGACCTTAAAGTCTGCTGAAATGGAGAATCTCATTTACCGCTTAGAAAAGCCATTTGAATAGCGAGGAATTCTGTCAGGAATTCTAATGCCAGTTCAATCTTGCTATGTCCCCGGGAAAGAGAGAAGCTTAATTAAACACATTATACATGCTCTCAGATTCCTCTAAAACTGTGTTTCCTGAAATATGGATCAGGATAGCCAACAGCAGTTCATAGACCAACACGTTCTATTTTACAAGTTAGGTATTAATTTCGTTTCTATTAGAGAAAAAAATGCAACAAGCAATTTAAATCTATGAGTTGATACATATTATTCAGCTTAGGATAAAACAATGTTGCAGGTTTAATGTTTAAGTACATAGTTAAAACAGAAGAACTAGCATATGGCAAAGCTGATGCCGATGAAAGTTCAGACAAGCGTGATTCAACAGGACTGCTGCCCGGTTAGAACACTTTCTCAAAAGCAAGCTCTCAGGGTTTCTGGGTGGCTCAATGGGTTAAGGCTCTGCCTTCGGCTCAGGTCATGATCTCAGGGTCCTGGGAATGAGCCCTGCTTCCCCCTCTTTCTCTGCCTGCACCCCCTGCTTACTTGTGATCTCTCCCCTCTGTCAAATAAGAAAATAAAATCTTACTTAAAAAAAAAAATAATAATAAGCAAGCTCTCTAGGAGAGGTAACAGGCTGCGAAGCTGGTGTTTTGTCAGCCTGGCTTAAATGGAATCATGTCACGCAATTAAAGTAAGCTTTTAAGAACTCTGGTCTGAAACTGAGAAGCAAAAGCAAATTTCTGTTCAGAAAGTATGTCAGCAGAAGTTGCATCATCCTAGAACAAAGCTCTGGAATGCAACTGAGCGTCTAGGACCCCACAGCTAGGGTCAGAACTGGGGAAAGAGATCGCAGCCTTTATTTAGAAGAACCAAAAGCCACTGGCACTTAACTCTCTACCTACAGCCATTCTGGGAACTACAAGCAGTACTTGAAAATTACCTATCTACTGGGAACAAGAAACACCACAACCAAAATGGGTAGAATTCCTTGACCTCCTTCAACTGAATAGCCATCGTTTTGCCTTCTGGAGACTTTTGGGGACTTTTGCAGTCTCTTGAAGATCGGGTGCCTGCTCCTTAAAGAGTTCTCCCGTAAAGGGAGGGACGGAGGGACGGAGAGATGAGGAAAGAGGCAGGGGGCGGGGAAGGAGGAGGTCTGAAGGGCTACCCAAGCTCAAAACATTGGTCAGAAGCCTAAAACCCATGGTTCAATCTTTAGATGTGCCTTCTTCAATCTGGAAAATATCCTAAGACATTCTGAGCTGACATTTAATAATTGGGGGTTTTATATAAAAATGCAAATTACCCACCTCTCAGGAATAATGAGAAGATCAGAAAACCAAGAGGCCACATTCCTCTATGACAACCATGGGCTGGAGCCCTCAAGGTGGGGGTGGGGGGCATAGGTCCAGGGGTTCACCAGGTCCTGCCCCCTCGCCCAGTCTCCCCAGCCTAGAGCCTGAGGGTTGGCTGCCTTTTTACCAGCATGCTCAGTGTAGAAACTTCTCAGTGCCCATTCTCTCTGAGCCAGACCCACAAAGAATGAACAGTGAAGGCCGTGTTTCAAGAAAAATGAGAGTAAACCGATTTCCTCGTGGAAATAATATAGTTCGTAAGGACTGGATGCGCAACCAGGTAACAGTTGGGTAGAAGGGATTCCATTTAAGTCACCATTCCTTCCCTCACACTCGGCCAGCATCCCTCCTGTTCGTCACCTCTCTGAATCCGTGTAGGCATTTGCTGAGCAAGCCCCACAAGAAATAAGACAGCAGCCCACATCTTTGGAGCATTTACTATTTTAGGCACTGTTCTGAGCGTTCTGTGTACACGCCTTCCTTCAACCCTTAATGAGAACCGATGAGGCAGGTCCGCTCCTAGATCACTTACAAATGAGACGGAACATCAAGACATTGACTATCGCGGGGTGCCCAGGTGACTCAGCTGGCTGGGCACTGGACTCTTGATTTCAGTTCAGGTCACGATCTTGAGGTCGTGACATGGGGCCCCGCCCCAGGCTCCATGTTCAGCATGAGTCTGCTTCCGTTCTCTCTCTCCCTCTCCTCCCTTCCTGCACTCATGCAGGCTCGCTCGCTCTCGCTCTCTCTAAATTAAGGAAGTAAAATCCTCGGGCTCCTGGGTGGCTCTGTCATCAAGTGTCTGCCTTCAGCACAGGTCGTGATACCAGGGTCCTGAGACGGAGCCCCCATCAGGTTCCCTGCTCAGCGGGAAGCCTGCTTCTCCCTCTCCCAGTCCCCCTGCTTCTGTTCCCTCTCTCTATGTCTCTCTTTGTCAAATAAATACACAAAATCTTTTTTAAAGAAGACACTAAGGGGCGCCTCGGTGGCTCAGTGGGTTAAAGCCTCTGCTTTCAGCTCAGGTCATGATCCCAGGGTCCTGGGATCGAGCCCCAAGTCGGGCTCTCTGCCTACTTGTGATCTCTGTCTAATAAAGAAATAAAATCTTAAAAAAAAAAAAAAAAAAAAGATGACAGTGACATTAAGTACCTTGCCTGATAAGCTGCGTGGGCCGAGACTGGCAGAGCTGGGGTATGAGACCAGCAGCTTCATTCTTCACCACTATCTCTGCAGCGAGTATAACCAGGACAACCTTTATTTGAGGAGTGGGCGTGCTCCTGGGAGAGGACATTATTGCTGACCTTACACCCTGCGCTAATATTTGAGCACTACACAATGGGAAGGTGTAGTCTGTACAAATAATCTTCTGATTAAAATTACATTCTTAAGGGGTGCCTGGGTGGCTCAGTGGGTTAAAGCCGCTGCCTTCAGTTCAGGTCATGATCCCAGGGTCCTGGGATCGAACCCCACTTCCTGCTTCCTCCTCGCTCTCTGCCTGCCTCTATGCCTACTTGTGATCTCTCTGTCAAATAAATAAATAAAATCTTTTTTTTTTTTTTAATTACATTCTTGAGAAACACACTGTTACGGGAAGTTTTGCTGTGATGCTCCAGGAGCCACATGACCTGACTGCTGAGGGATTACTGGCCACCTCTGCCCACTGCTAGGAATGACCTCCATCTGCCCTGGAGGGACCCCTTCTCTGCTTTCCTGATTCCTAACAGCAAGAATCCCCCTGGGTTACCTTGTTAAAATTTTAAATACGCTCAAATGGAGCAAAATCTCACAGAGCTCCCTCTTGAGCAGGGGCGCTGGCCAGCTGGAACCAACAGGTGTGGCCCCCACGGAAGCCCCATGTCCCAGGGGCCTCCTCCCCATCTCCCATCCCAGGCTGACCTGTGCTCTTGTCCAGGAAGTCCATGGACTCCTCACTGGCACTGAAGTGGCTCGAGGTGGCCTTCTTCTCAGCATCCTGCTCCACGTCGGAGCCCGTGTGCACAGAAGAGTTTGTACTCATGGGGGAGCGGGGCATATCCGACAGGGAGATCCTGCGGCCCGCGCCCCCACTCAGCATGGGCTTGCTCATCAGGATCTTGGGGGACGCCGTCATGTCGAAGTTGAGCTTGACCTTCTCCTGCTTGTCGATCTTGGCGGCACCGGCGCTGGGGTTGCTGGGGTCGAGCAGCATTTGGTACTGGCTGTTGGGGGTGTAGGGTGTCCTGAAGGGAGAGTAGTTAAAAACCCCAAACTTCCTGCGGATGTTCTCCACGTACACCTCCATCTCTTGCATTGCACTGTTGAAGATGCTTTTCGTCTTTTTCACAGAAAAAGGAATTTCTTTAGACATGAGGTAGCAATTATTTATTGGAACCCAGGCCCTAGGAGTGCAGAAAAGAAAGTAGAGTTGAAGTCAACTTTGGTCTTTTCTGAGATTTCCTCTTTTCTTTTCTTTTTCAAGTTTTTTTTTTTTTAAAATGCACTGTATCGAGGTATGTTTAAGTGTTGGGCACGGGTTACACTGTCGATCTCTACAGCCTATTAGTCGTAACTGAAATTTTATGCCTGAGGATTACTAAACCCCCTTTTCCCAACCCCCACCCCTGGCAAACTACCATTCCATCCTTTGATTCTGTGAATTTGACTATTTTAGGAGATAACCTCCTGTAAGTGGAATTCACGCAGTATCGGTCTTCCTGTGACTGGCTTATCGCACTTAGCACAATATCCTCCATTCAGCTATGCTGTCCCATCTTTTTTTAAGGCTGAATAGGAGCCCCTGATACGTACATACCAGGACTACTTTATCTGTTCATCTGTCGATGGACATTTAGGTTGTTTCCAGAACTATTTTCTCCTTAATGCAAACCAAATTAGCCTGGTATGTTGGCCAAGATTCTTTATCTTTCTTTCTTTTTCTTTTTGAGTATTTTGTTTTTGTTTTTGCCAAGATTCTTAAATATGTATGTTCTTTAAAAATGACTTGGTTTGGGGCACCTGGATGGCTTAGTGGGTTACAGCCTCTACCTTCAGCTCAGGTCATGATCCCAGGGTCCTGGGATCGAGCCCTGCATCGGGCTCTCTGCTCAGCGGGTAGCCTGCTTCCTCCTCTCTCTCTGCCTGCCTCTCTGCCTGCTTGTGATCTCTCTCTGTCAAATAAATAAATAAAATGTTTGGAAAATGACTTGGTTTCAATGGTGAATACATGATTAACCATTAACCCAGGAATGTTCTGTCATAAGAACAGAATACCAACACCAAACTTGGTGAAAACATTGAAAGATTCCCAGCTGTAGTTATTTTCATCCATTAAAAAATTAATAAATCCCTTTGGCTTTGGGGGAGTAGAAAGTAAGAAAAAGTCACTGTGGGCACCTGGGGGGCTCAGTTGGTTACAGGCCTGCCTCTTGATTTTGGCTCAGGTCATGATCTCACGCCCTGCATTAGGCCCTGTACTGGGTGTGGAGACTGCGTTAAGATTCTCTTCCTCTCCCTCTGCCATTCCCTACCCTGCCATGAGTACACTCTCTTTAAAAAAAAAAAAAAAAGGAAGAGGAAGAGGAAGAATTAGAAGAAATGTTTTGGGGCACCTAAGTGGCACAGTCCACTGAGCACCTCACTCTTGGTTTTGGCTCAGGTCATGATCTCAGAGTCGTGAGAATGAGCCCCATGTTAGACTCTACACTCAGCACAGAATCTGCTTGGATCCTCTCTCCCACTCCCTACACCGCATGATCTCTCTCCCTCTCTCTCTCATAAATAAGTATATCTCTTAAAAAAAAAAAAGAAAGGAAACAGGCCTTGCATCCAGGACTGCACCTCCTAACATGGAATTAGTCCCGAAGTGCACTGCTCTACGCTCAAACATGAAGAGCTTTCCTATCTCTGGTAAGAGGATTCTGGGGTTCTATGTGGCACCAGAAGGAAATGCTAGAAAACCGTAAACCTGAGAGGACGTCGCTGGCTTCAAATGGCAGGTATCCCATGTGGAAAATAACAAACAAAAAAAAACCCTCCACCTCCCATTCCCAGCTGGTTTTGTCTTCCTGCCTTCAGCCCCCGCCCACCACCCAGGACACTCTGCAGCACCTTCACGAGATGAGCTGCTTTTCTGGAATTAGTGGCCGAGCCGCCATAGGCAGGAGACGGCAGCGTAACCTACCACTGCTCTGGGTGGACGTGGAGCCCGAACATGAACAGGACAGACCGTGTGACGTTTGATTCCCCAGCCTTGAACCCAAACCCATATGTAGCTGGAAATCTGGTGCAAATGAGCTTGTTCTGTGGAGGCCTTTTGGATTTCGCAGACCATAAACTCAAGCCAGACACAAAGTAATGGGGAGCAAAATGGATGGTGGCGGGACGGACCAGTGTAACACAGGGTCTATGCGAGCACCTCACAGGGGGCTGCGCAGGGATCTCGACCCCTCGCTGCGGAGCCTCCCAGCTTTTTTGTTAAGATTTTATTTATTTATTTGACAGACGAGTAGGCAAAGAGGCAGGCAGAGAGAGAGAAGGAAGCAGGCTCCCCACTGAGCAGAAAGCCCAATTCAGGGCTCGATCTCAGGACCCTGAGATCATGACCTAAGCAAAAGGCAGAGGGTTTAACCCACTGAGCCACCCAGGCGCCCCACCTCCCAGCATTTTAAAGAGAAGCAAAAAATACGGACCGCTTCTATTATATTCTACCCAAGTCTTAACAGCTGCCATCTCATTCCTATTTTGAAGAGAAAGCAGCCCAGGAAAAATCAAGTATGTGGTTGCAGCGGAATTCAGAGCACAGGCTGGGGAGGTTTGCCACTCCCGATGATAACTAGATCGTGACACAAACTAAAACCCAACACCCCAAAAATATCTAACTGCTCTCTCAGCGTGCTGGAAATTACCAGCTTCTCCTCCACCCCAGCTCGCTGCCGGCATTCCGCAGAGACCTGAGGACGCACATCTGCAGCCAGAAAGAGCGAGGCAGACAAAGCGGGAGCCCGATGCCCTCTGGGGGAGACCGTGTGGCTGTTCCAACTGGGTGAGCAGGAGTGTGGACTAGACAGGACGGCTCTGAGCAGCAGCCCGGATCCCCCAGCTGCCCCCTCCGCTCCGGCGTCGGTAGGAGGGAGGATGATCCCCTACGTGGAGTGGGGGTCGCGGGGAGCAAATGAAATGTACCTCAGCCAATCCCCAGAGCCCCAGGAGCCCACCAGGCAGCCCACCAGGCAGCCGGCCACTGCAACTGTGCTCCCCCCACACCTCCGCCTGGGGCCGGGGTCTCCACTGCCTTCCACAGGGGTCTCCGCCAAGTGATTTCAGGAAAGCATTCCCTTTCCTTAGAGCAGGCCCAGGACAGAGTTAAAGGGAACTTAGATTTGCTTAACAAAAATAAAGTCTCTGGGGGCAATGTCATGAGAGGCCCCAGAGTCGCACAGCTGAGCTACTCCCTACTCGGGGCCTCCGGTTTTCTTCTCAGTAAAATGAGAATAAAGCAGCTTCTGCAAAAAAGCACTTAGAACAATGCCCTGCTGCAGAGAAGGCACTCGCTTCCTGCCAGCTCCCTCTTCTGCGGCTCGGCAGGCGTTTGATAAAACATTTCCTGGATTTCTATATGGGATCGTGTGTGTGTGTGTGTGTGTGTGTGTGTCTACAAAATCAAACCCCCAAAGAGCAAAAATTTTTGAAGGACAAAAAGCACACGATGAGATTCTCCAGAACATGCCTTGATCTGCGTGAGCACCTCCCCGGGCTCGCTCTAGTATTTAGTAACTAGACGATGAACGCACGGCAGGCTGCGCCGTCTCTCGTTCCGCCTGCCTCGCCAATGTGGCGTACACGTGTCCAGGCTTACGGTCTGCTCCACAACCCAGACGTGCTCCTGACAGAGGGACAGCATCTCCCATTTCCTTAGCCTCCACGCTGCGCTGCTGGGTCTGACCAGCTCTGCTTTAAGCACATCTGCTGGGAGGAGGGGCTTCGGGAGCCACACTCCTAGAACTCCAAGGTTCTGTTACTCCAACACCTATTCCCCACTGCCGTGAAGTGTCCTTAACCTCTTCAAGGGGCTCCCTTTCCCCAAAAGGAGCCAACAGAGTTCGGAGCTCTGCACATTCCAAGAGAGCATAAGACGCCAAGAGGGTTAGGCAAACCTCAGGGACATCAGACTTGGGTTGCTGTCTTTTTTCACAAACATAACAGGGGCAGGGAGGGGTCAGCTTCCATGACGGCTCCTACCCAGAACCAACCTACACCAGCAAGTTCAAGGGAAATGGCCTCTGGACGAGAGGACTAGCAGAGTTTCTGTCCCCTACGCCACCTTCAATAGCTGTCTGACAGGCAGGACGAAGAGGTCTATGCAGAATGGGCTAAGCTGACAGCAGAATCAAAGACGCCAAGAGTCTAAGAATATTTGGTGCATGGGGGCAAGTGCTGATTTCCCCCACCCACCTATATCCTAAATATATGCACACTGGGTCATATTAGCGAACGAGAATAATCCCGAATCATCAAGATGGTTAACACTTGCCACGCTATAATGAAGCACAGGAAGACACGCGACCTGCTACGGATTTCTCTTGCTCTTCAAAGAAAAGGCAGACTCTAACCACAGCTTGTGTGATCAGGCCCTGCGCCCTCCCCCATCCATCTCTGACCAGCCTCTCCTCCCTCCCCCTGCCCCATGCTCCTGATTTTCCCAAGCACAGCAGGTTGGCTCTGCCTGTCCCTCCACCCAGACCTTCACTAAGCCCCGGCCATTATCTCCTAATCTGAGCTCATCTTGCCTGTGTGTTTACTTGTGTATTATCTATCTTCCCTAGTAGGATGCCAGCCTTCTGACAGTCGGGGACAGTGCCTGCCTGCTCACTCCCACATCCCCAGCAATCAGCCCATGGCCTGGCCCACAGCAGACACCAAAAGACATCCAGTAATGTGGTCAAAAATCAGACAAAGCAAAATACTTCTTACTGAACCCAGGACCATCTCGGCAAATTCCCACTGCCTCCAGACAATGGGTTTCTAGCAAAACTCACTCTTTCGTTTTGTATTTGCAAGACAACAGGCAGAACTAAAGAGAGTAACAGCTCAGATTCCAGTGTTTGAAATTATACACTGTATTTTCTGTATATTCTGTGGGCATATATCATTTTTAGAGTATGTATTTTAAGTATTCTCCCCAACACACTCAAAACACTTTTTCAAACTGTTTGGTGGGGCTTCAAAAGGTTTTTGCCTCGTTTAATCACAACACAGCTTGACAAAAAAGAACAGAGATATTAACCATGGCTCATCTGGGTCTACCTGTTGTTCTCAAGCACGCAGGAGCGGGATCTGCTAGGAGCTAGGGACAATTCACTTCCCTGTGAGCAAGGGAAAGGGGAGGATAGACAGGCCGGTGGGGAGGGCTCCCACCTGCGAAAACAGCCACCTCTTGTAATTTCCTATCTTGGCTTCAGAGAAAAGGCAACAGGAGGGAACCACCCAGCAATGATAAAGAGATTCATTTACTGGCAATCTGGGGAAATACTTCTGATCTCCGAAAGCATTATTTTAAAAAGCAATTGCATGGCGGTTTAATTGACTCTGGAAAATCCAAAAAAGAACAGCCCAGCACTTAAAATAGCCATGGTGCTGTTTTCATCAACACAACTACGAAAGCAAGATTCTCTTAAACATACCTGAAAACACGGAAGCCCACACAGTATCAGGCTTAACACAGCACAGGACTGTACTTTTAATCACAAGATCACTGGCTGGCATCATGACAATAAACAACACAGTAAGACCTGGACCCCTCGCATCCATGACAGTATCAAAGGTTCAGTTCAAGTTAACACTTTTGCGGACGGTTTGAACTCCCACCTGTCATGTTGTCCAAAGAATCGAGCATCAACCTGCCCATCTTTATCCCTCAGAGCTTTTGCAGGCCAGAATGGAAACCCCTTCAGTTTTGCCCAGACCAAAGGATGTGGATTGCTCTAGAAAAAGAAAAAAATCCAGAGTTTATATGTATTTGACTGCAGGACACACATATAAAGCTTGGTGCAAGAGGATACAGCAAGGCCACCAACTGAACGACAAAAGTGCCAGGCAGGGTCTCCCAGGCTGGGGTTCCCTAGAAGGCGTGAGGCCAGGAAGCCCCAGGCAAAGCTGGTTCTGGGGGCAAATGACAAACAGAAGGACAAAGCACAGAGGAGACGAGGCTTGGACCCTGACTCTAATGCTATTACCCCGGTGGCCGTGAGCAAGAGTGACCACCTTCTCCTGCAACAGGGGACAGCAATGCCAGCACCTTCTGTTAGGTTAGGGGATTAAATGTGCATTATATGTGGCAGGTAACAAGGGGCAGCATTAGCTACCCTTGTCCTTCATCGAGGCTGCCCAGAGCATTAACTATACAGCTGTTTATTTCCAAAGGCAGGAAGAGCCATAAACCATGTTCTACTTTTCCACTTTACTTGCCTAATCTTGCCCCCCAGTAACCTCCACCCCTACCTCCTCCCAACCTCCCACCAGCCCACCCCAAGAACATACTTCTCTCTGCAGAACACCAGTCTGGAAAATACAGATCCATGAGGAAAACTGGGTGATGTTTCTCTCCCCGCTCCCAACCCAAACCACCAAGTTGCATGGAGTCAATGCAGAGAGGGATTTCCAAACCTCCCAACACAGACCAGAAAGAACACACTCACCAAACTCTCCTCCCTACGTGCATTACCATGGGGGTGCCCCTCCCTGATGAGCTTCTCCTTGCTCTCTAGCCTACAGTTGGCCCGGGGTTAATAAACCCAGGGAATCCTAACACTCCCTTCGGCACATGAATTTTCAGCCCAAAGGTTTATTCTACCTAGATTATTTTCACTCTGCTATAATTTTATCACTAAAAAAAAAAAAAAAAAAAATCATTTAAAAAAAACTTCACCCCAAGTTTCACCAAATAAACTGCCTAGACAAAGTGGCCTTGGGTAGCCATGTAAGGCCTGGGGCTCAGAAAATGAAGGAAAAGAAGTGCAACTTACACAAGGCTCACAAAACCAGTTGTCTCGTTTTTGGCAAGCAGCTAGGTAACACTCCGGACATACTTCAATTTCATTCATCTGTAAAGGAAAAATACGTTAGCATGTGTCATCCCAGGGGCCTCACGTCTGGAGGAGGTCAAGGAATACATGCTGGTGTCAGCAGTGGGGAACACCTTCGACAGGAGTGCAACCACGTCCCACCAACCCCCATGCTTCACCTAGCCCACGCTGCCAACACCACCTCCTCTCTCTCTGGACCATGTCCGAATCAGCTTCTACTTTTGTGCCCACTGCAGTCCCCAGCCTAAATGTCAGTAGTACAAGGCTGAGAAACTAACAAGGACATCTGAACTTCTGATGAGCTTCGCCAAGTGTGAACAAGCCTTGGCCCTCCTGAGCTCCCCAACCACCTCCAGCCACGGCTCTGGCCTCTGCTGACTGTGCTTGATTCCCACACATCTCCAACCGCACCATCCAGGGCAGGTGGTGAATACCATACTGCCCTTTTTATCCCCACTTATGACAATATGAAAATTCTGTAGTTTGGGGACCGTCCTTCTCCCTCTTGAAAAAGTACATTCCCGTAGGGGCGCCTGGGGGCAAGGTCAGTCATTGAGCATCTGCCTTCGGCTCAGGTCATGATCCTAGGGGCCTGGGATCCAGCCCTACATCAGGCTCCCTGCTGGGCAGGAAGCCTGCTTCTCCCCTCTCCCACCCCCGCTACCTATGTTACCTCTCTCGCTGTCTGTCTCCCTTTCAAATAAATAATAAAAACTTTAAAAAGAAAAAAAAAAGGTACAATCCCCTAAAATATCTAAGTCTGACTTAGAACCAAGAGCCCCAGGAGCCCCTTTCTGGGATCGCAATTCAAACTCTACCATTTCCCAGCTCTATCATTTTAAGAACAGTTGTTCATCTTGTCGGAGCCTCCATCGCCTTCCCATTTCCTCATGGACAGAATGGGGAAGCGAGGAATCGGCTACCAAACAGATTCTAACAATTACAGGACGTAAATGTGAAGCACTTCAAGTGACACAGACATCAGCACATCAGTGAACACTGACCAGAGATCTGTCGGGATCACCAAAGGGTTCCACAGGTGCCAATGCACAAACTTCTCACCCCCCGCCCTTTGAAGGCAAGACTGCTGTTACCCCCAACGTGACGGTTAGAGAAAAGGAAGCCCCAGAAAGTCAGGACACCTGCCCCAGGTCTCACTGCAGCAAAGTGGCAAGGCCCGAGCAGAGGTGGTTCACCACTGTTCTGCGTGTTGCTAGCACTGTCCCATCATCAGACTTGTTTTCCTCTTTATCGCTACTCCGCAGAAGTGCCAGACATACAGCAGGTGCTCAGTAAATTATAACTGTAACGTTGTAACTATAATTGACTAACTTAAAGGTCAGTGAGTAAATGAGTGCATAAAAGAACAAAAGAATACATGAATGAATGAATGATGGCACCTAGTTCCTCCCCGACTCACTCTACTTGTGCGCTATTCCAAAGGTACTGGGTGAATCAGGTCGAGGACAGCCCTGGCTTTGGAGCCAACATAGTGGCAATGTATTGCCAATAGGCAGATTCAGAAATGCCAGATAAAGAGCATCTGGGTTCAGTAAATTTGACCTCAGGGCAACCCACTGATTAAAAGCCTAGGCTTGGGGCGCCTGGGTGGCTCAGTGGGTTAAAGTCTCTGTCTTCGGCTCAGGTCACGGTCCCAGGACCCTGGGATGGAGCCCCGCACTGGGCTCTCTGCTCAGCAGGGAGCCTGCTTCTCTTTCTCTCTCTCTCTCTCTCTCTCTCTCTCTCTCTCTCTGCCTGCCTCTTGGCCTCTTGTGATCTCTGTCAAATAAATAAATAAATAAATAAATAAATAAATAAATAAATAAAATCTGCTTTAAAAAATTGGACAGTGAGAAACACATACCTCATGCTCACAGATTTTGATGACTACTTTTGCTATCTGCGTCAATTTGTGATTTCCTAAGGGGATAAGAAAATATGATTAATTCAAATAGAAACAAGATTAGTAACACCCAACCATGGGATTACACTTCCACTAACAAACAACCTTTCAACTTGCTTTCCCCCAGGATTAGGCTTCGAAGGCTAAAATCCAGAAGATTCTGGCTCCTGATATTGGTTCAATATGTGACTTCTCCCAAACACTGACCTATCTTAGGTGCCTCCGAGTCATCTCTGAAACTGGGCTCACAGGTTAATATTTCGAAAATGCTTTCCCATTTGAAAGGCCCCAATTAGTGGAAAGGAGCCTCATTCGCCCATTGTTCCAGACTCCAACCCATGAAGGGTAACAGGAGAAGGAAAATAATTAAGCAGCTCTGCTGTGCCGCATGCTTCGAAATACACGTTCTTATTAACTCCTCAAGAACCCATGCTAAGAAGCAGGTAAGAATGTTCCTATTTCATTAATGATTAAGCCAAAGCTCAAGAGTCGCTGCTTACCCAAGACTACTTAGCTAATGAGTTGAAAATCTGGCCCCAGAGCTAACTCAGGATAGCCAAGACAAGGAAGATAAGACAGCCAAAATGCCATGCTTTCCACACATTGTTAATTTCTTAGCAAAAAAATGTTACACACAAACATACACACACCCATCCCTATATTTCTGGCTTGATTTGAAAACTCAGAAGATCTAGAATTCTGTATCCAAAAACCACTGGGGTGTCCACGGGTGACCCCTTCAGACCAGGTAGCAGTCCATGCCCCTAGTTCTTCAGTCTCTAGTTCTCCCCTCAGTCAATGGCCTTCCTGGCTCATGCTGCTATTTTTCTGCCACCTAATCTCATTCACTTGTTTATGTGACCTTACCAGCCTTTCTATATATTTAATACTGCTTACATGAATTCTAAACCATGTGCCTCTTTTTCCCCTCCCCACACCGTGGGCCCAACTACGGAACTAATAATGCAGACCCTGTGCTTTGAGCAGACAGCCACCCACACAACCTTTTCCCCTACATCAGAAAACAATCAACACTAGGACCATACAGGAAGAACACACAACTGTGCTCTTTAAGATCTTACAACCAAAAAAACAAAAAACTTAACATCCTGGTAAGGAACTCAAACAAATTAAATTACTACCATCCAGGAAGTGTGATAAATACTAGCATAGGCAAGTACAAGTACTGTGAGATCTCCTAACAAGAGCACCAAGTATGGTCTCAGTCCATAAGGGATGGCTCCTTAGAATACTGACAGGCTGACATTGAAGGGTAAGAAAAAGTCATCAAGGGAGAGCGTTCTAACAGGGAATAAGAGGAACAGAATGGAGAAGGACACTGATTGAGCTACCTGACCAGAAGATACACAGAGAGGACTATGGGAGAAGGTAGGGCAATATAAAAAGTGCCTTGAGAAAAGATTTTAATGGGAATCCTCATCCATTCTGTCCAGAAGGCTCAACCCACAAAAACGCAACTGACGCAACTTTATCAAGAGTACAAAGAACTTCTAAAATGCAATAATAAAAACACAAAAGATTTGAATACTTATTTTACCAAAAGAGATAAACAAATGATTAATAAGCACATCAAAAGATACACAATACCATGAATCCTAAGGGAACAGCAAATGAACACCACCTGACCTAAGAGTTCACGCTTCCAAGGATGGCAAAAATAAACAGACAACACCAAGTGCTGGCAAGGATGTAGAGGAACTAAGACTCTCCTATGCATGGCCAGAAGAGTATAAAATGGTACAACCACTCTGCGCCAAGTTTGATAAAATATCTTGTAAATTTAAATAGAAACCTATTCAATGAGCCAGCACTGCCACTCCTAAGGATTTACCCATGAGAAATGAAAATGTATGTCTACACAAAGACTTGCACAAGAATGTTCACAATGGCTTTATTCCCAACAGCCCAAAGGTGGAAAAGAACCCCAATGCTCCTTCAAAATCCACAAACGGAATAGCTAAATAAACTGTATGTGGATACAGTGAAAAACTACTCACGGTAATTTAAAAAAAAAAAAAAAAAAAAAAACGGATACACACAACAACATGCATGAATCCCAAAAAAAAAATTACATGGCATGCAATTAGCCCAAAGAATGCACTACGACTCCATTTATATGAAATTTTAGAGGATGTAAAACTACTTATAGGAACATAAAACACCAAGGAGGGTGAGTTTACTGGTAAAGAACAAGTGGGACTAGAATAGAGTGATGGAAATATTCTAGATTTTATCTGAGGCTGTAGTTATATTTGAGGTGGTTACACATCTATCAAATTCAGAGAATGTTCTCTCAAAATCTATGCATTTTATTCTAGGTAATTATTCCTCCATTAAAACAAAGATTCTAAAAAAGTCAGCAATATCCTATGGCCACAAGCCACTATGGAAACCAGCTCATCCCTTAAAATGCACAGAGTCACCATACCCTATTCGCACATATTAGTGATCTATACGCACATATTCTCAGCTTTTGGTCCTGGCATGTGAAAAAAAGAACACGATTTTTTTAGGAAGGGCGGGAGACCGAACACGGCATGAACACTGTCTTTCTTAGCAGCGACCTAAGCCACCCACCTCCATTGTAAATGATGCAGTTGTGCAAAATCCATTTCGCATCAGCCAGGAAAGCCTCTGTGCATCCATACATTTTCTTTTTAGCGTTCTGGGGAGAGAAGCCAAGGAGCAGAACAACCCTTCAGTCTGTACAAGCCACAGCCACTTAACACCTGCGTCCCCACATCATTTTCATAGCAGTCATTTGCCAAATTAATTAATGCTTTTACCCATTTCCCAAGATGCTATTATATTTGAGATCTAGAACTCCATAAAAATGAAGTCACTGAATTCATCGCTAACCTGAATTGTTTCCTCTTACAGCAGCTGTCATTTATCAAGCAACCCCTTTCAAGAAACCAGGATATTTTAATAACTGACATGGTTTTTATTCATTGTAACAGCCTCACAGAAGCCTTGTGACTAAGAACGCAATGACACACTTACTATCATCACCACGTTACAGACAAGGATATTGAGGTGTGGGTATGCCAAGGAACTTGTGCAAAGTTCCAATGCTATTAATCTGTGAAGCTAGGATTCCAACCCCTTCTTTTTTGAATGCCTTCGTTTCTTGAAAACCATGAGGGTGTGTGCAATTTTTCAAAGCAGGTTTCATTCAGCATTTGGGGGCCAGCAGAAAAGACAATATAAGGTGTTCTCCTCATCCGTGCTTTTCACTACCCGGGTGTCTCATGCCAAAAAATTTGAAAATTAGCACCAGGGTGATATGCACAATCTAACATGTTCCAAGTGTAATTTTCAGGATGGAATTGTAGCCTGAACTTTTAAAAGCACCTTCAGGCATTAAAGACATATCCGTGACAGTAGAGTAAGTTCTAGGAAGCCCCATCTTTATCAGCAATCTGAAGTTTTCCCAAACACCTAATTTTCTCTTTTCTCCTTCCTGCTGCCCTCATTAGCACCTCTGAGAGAAAGAAAAGAGGAGGTAAAGCTCAAATCAATCAAATCACTGATTCGTAGAAGTGTGACTTTTTCAGGTCAATTTTTTCAGACAATCAGCAGCAGAAGTAATATTTGGAGCTAATCAGTGGAATTCAACACTCCATTACAATCCTTGGAAGAATGTTACAGAAGTTAAGGGATCAAGAGTTCTTCCATCCAAATCAAAAGGGTACGGAGGAAAGGCAGAGAAACCATCTAACTTGAGATGGGGCCCAAGAAGTGAGGGAGGGTCTTTAGTCATCTCGGTAACTGTGGCTACAATGGTGAGGTTCTCTGATGGAGGCCAACCTTTTCCAATGTACAAAGGTCCATAGGATGGAAGATGTATTCCGCATAGTCAGGATGCTGTTCCAAGGGAACAGGCTTCTGGAATGCATCTGTCTATAAAAGAAAATATGGACACACACACACACACAGAGACACAAACCCATCATTACTGTAGAAAACAAAGCATTAACAGTAACAAAGTACTTCCAAAATGGAGACAACTTTTCAGACAATAGAATTCTAGTGGTTTCCACAAAGAAGGACCTTGGGGAGTACTAAGCTGGTTCACCTTCTAGTTCTGCCTGGTTAACAATAATCATGGTGGGGGGGGATCCTACTTTGTTATTTGTATCATTTTCAAAATACATCCCAGTAACAGTTCCAGTTCTGCTCTATCAAGATCCACAAGAACAACAGACCATCAGCTACTTTGACCTGAACTCTGAATAAGGCTTATTATTATCCTGCAAACACCCATAACCAAAACAAATGGACAGTAAAACGTGGCCATACCCAGAGATAACACACTTAATGAAGTTCCCCCTTAGTGCCAACAGATATTTTACACTTAGGGGGAAAATTCAGACAAGTGAGATTTTTGCTCTTCCTTCGAGAAGCAAATATTCAACACAGAGACCATGTCAAAATTTTTCACTTTGCACCATGCTTGCATGAATCAGCTCAAAGTGCAAGGCCCAGTTTGTTGATGGATGGTTTTTACTCATCAATATTTAAAAATCTGCAAGATTTGTAGTTGGGGCATCTGGCTGGCTCATTAGGTAAAGCATGCGACTCTCGATCTCACATTGGGTGTAGAGATTACTTAAGAATAAATCTCAAAAAAATAAAATAAAATAAAATAAAATAAAAATAAAAAATAAAAAAAAAGAATAAATCTCAAAATCAATCAATAAATCAATTATTATCTAAAATATTTAATTAAACACCAAATGAGGGCACCTGGGTAGCTCAGTGGGTTAAAGCCTCTGCCTTCGGCTCAGGTCATGATCTCAGAGTCCTGGGATAGAGCCCCACATCGGCTCTCTGCTCGACGGGGAGACTGCTTGCCTTCCCCTCTCTCTGCCTGCCTCTCTCCCTACTTGTGATTTCTGTCAAATAAATGAATAAAATCTTAAAAAAAAAAAAAAAAGAAAGAAAGAAAGAAATAAAAAACCAAATGACAGCCAAGCAAGGCATCTGAAAGGGCTACCACTTGTTGTCAGTGGAGCCCTCTTCTACGCAGAAGGACAGTGTGTGGCCACTGCAAGTTACAAAGATGCTTCAATATCATCGGCAACTTTCTGCCCCGATTAATTTTATATCAAACAATTTATGTGAGAAATTAAGGCCTTCTTCGATTTTTCTCTTTGGTTTTGAAGTCTGCAGTGTTGACAACCCTACATGAATCTGTTCTTTTTGTGCAACAGTTTCAGCAGAAATAATTTAGCCTATGGAAAAGCAGGAAGTAACTCCTTGTCACTCAATATGAAAAAGAAAAGACTGCAGTTTAAAAAAAATAGTTGTTTTTCTTTCCAAACTGAGGCTATCCATGCTTCTGCTTCCATTGACGGAGATTTTGTTACAGAGACAAATAGATTCCCGATTTAGCAACACCCAATTGGCATGCTCTGAATTATTTTCATGGTATCAAATTTCAGAATATAATCTCTAAACAAAAGCTTGTGGTTTTTGTTTTTAGGTTTTGTAATTTTTAAGAAATTAAGCCAGTGTCTACTCGATACCCTGGAGGTTCTACAGGGCTGCATATTCCCTTGACATAGAAAGCAGACTCTGGAGAGTTTAACAAAGGGTCACCACTAGCTCATATTCTCCCTCTGTGCAAATGGGGAAAGGGAAAACCCTACCCTTAAAGTTTCTCTAGACTGGTCTGCACAAAGAATGTCGTAACATGTTGATTATATGGCCACACCATATTCTTTTTAAGAATGAGGCATTTTACGGTCATCCTCCTAGAAAAGGTCACCAAAAAAACTAAAACCACCATGACTGTGATGTGCCCAGGACTCTGGGGCGGGTAACCACTAGGAACCAGGGCGTGCAAGCTAAATATGGAAGCCTTACTTTCTCATCTGGATTTCCTTTAAGACAGCAAAGGCTGTCCATCAAATCCTACTTCAAAATTGAAGGAATGAACCGAATCTCACCCTTTATGGGAGTCTCACTGGTTGAACTGCACTTGGAGGTTCCATCACACTTTGATTACCAACAAATCGGGCTGTACTCTGCTGTCTCACTGAAATGGAATGTACTACTTCCCAAGGGAAGCAGCACAGGAGCTCCTTACCCAACGGGGTCTGGGTAGGAGGTTTCATTTCACAACCAATCAGAATTTTAAATCCCCGCCAACTTTCTACTGCATGTCATTCCCCAGGTAAACTCGTCGGGAACATGCAGTGCTCGCTACAGAGAATTAACTGAATGTCATTGTACTTTCTATTTAATTTTTAGGTATTTGAGCCAGGCACATAAAAAGACCCAAAGAGTATGCACAGGTGTCTGGAAAGCAAAGACTACTCAGAACAAGAACGTTAACAGAGAAGAACAAAAGTCACTATTTTCCATTTACACTTATACCAAGAGGAACTTTCTTCTTACCCCTGGCTGTTTCATTTTCTGAATGGCAAACTTGAGCAGGTAGGATAACTGTTCGATGGTGAGCATGGTCATGGCTTTACTCTGAGTCTCGATGCATTCTGCTACTGTAATCTTCTACAAGTCAAAATCACACAAATTTCAGTTAGAAGAAAGTTACTATCCCTGTACAAAGTTCCCTTTCCTCCTACTTTTCAAACCAGCTCATAATAAAAAGTCTCTCCCATTCAAACGAGACTAGTTGTTTCGCTGGAGAAAGACTCCAATCCAGCTTGCCCATACATTGGGTCAGTGGATAAAAATGAAGAGACCCAGTAATCCACAAACGATGACCTTATCTGGAAATGTTTTTTGCTCACAAAGATGACATAACCTGAGAAAGGAGGCGGTGAGCAGGAACCTGAAAAATCGTCAGGATTACAGCTGTGGGTTCCAAGAATGGGATGTGAAAGGAAAGACCACTAATGGTTTTAGGGTGATCTCTGCACACAATGAATCATTCGCTTAACTTGATCCTCTCAGCGTTCTGGGCTACCTTTCAGGAAACTGACAGGGCATTAACTCAGTGACATCACTGATGGAAAAGGACAGTCTTCCCCGCAGAAAGAATCCAAGGGATGGTAGAGAACTAAATATAAATGTGACTTCATTCTGTCACCACGGATGTGAACCCACTCAGGACATTCTGGCAAATGACACGAGATGCATCGTCTCGCTGTCTGTCTCCATGGGAAATGTCATTCTGAAAGGGAAATTCCCATCAAAGAAGAGGCCCAGAGAAATGTCTGAAACCAGACTCTGCTATGTCAATCTGCTACCATATCCCAGAACTTCAGACTCCTTATGTAGCAACACCAAAATAGCAAAGCCTGATGATGTCAGGAAACACTCCTTAACCATCTGTGTAGGGAGAGCTGAGAGAAGTTTTCTCCAATTAATCTTGATTTAGTTTTCATCCTTCATAGCTCTGGATCCTCCAAAAAGAACTTTCAGATGTGTCTGGTTGGTTGTCGAGGAAAAGGGCAACACAGGAGTGGCTCAGAGGCTGCAAACAGTACACGACACATGTCCTTAACTGCTTAGCTTCCCGAGCCTGAGACAGCTAGCCAGGTGCCTGCACTGCCAATGCACACTTGGAAGACATTTGAGGCCTTAAACCTTAGACACGGAACACCTGTTTGTCTGAACTGCTGTTCGCTTCTAGGTAGCTATCCACGGCAACCACTTTCACCTCTGCTCCATCCCTGATCCTTTCCCTCCCGGCCAGCAGTGCCCGGTTCCCATGAAATAAACTGAAATTGCCAGAGAGGCATTTTCAAGATTTTTTTGCATGAAGACAGGTCCGGTGCTGAACAATGAGGCCAAGGACAGAATCAGCAGAAGGCTGTAGGGCAAGGTCCTTCTGCTTGATAATAAAGGGTTGTAAAGAGAAACACTCCTCCTCATAGAGGGATTTTTGTCTAGGCACAAGTGATAAGAACCCCAGCAGCCACCTTATGGCCAAGGGGTGTGGGAGGGGACACACATTGCCTCCACAATGAAACAGAAAGGGTCGGGCTGTGCACAAACTCTGGCTTGGCCCTGCCTCTGGGTTCTTTCTACACAGGAGAATAAATCCCTACTGTTCCCACCACAACCCTCAAGAGCTGTACTTGCAGCGGCAAAAGCCACTGTCGTTTCTGCAAAATTACTCAACAAGTGGGAGAGTTGGGTCAAGACCAAAGGAAACTGAGGAAGGTTCCATGGACCACACCAACAGTAGTGGAATCAGGCGAAACTCTGCAACCAGAGGGCATCGCTGAGCAAAGGGGCGCCTATCCATCTCTCCTTCGAGTATCCCAGAGCACTGGCGGCCATCTTCCTCAATTTTAGGGGCAGAACACCACTAAAATGTCATCATATCGATGTGATGTCTCATCTCTTTTCATGAAGTTCTTATTTTTCTCCTTTCCCAACACAAAAGCAGCACCAAAGACACCATCCTATAGCCTGCTTCCTTTCCTCACGAAAGACATCAAGGAGAACGTTCCATTTTGTACACAAAAAGCTTCCTTGTGTGAGACCCAGTTCTAACAGACCTTCGAATCCAAGTGCCATTCCCCATTAAATGACTGCGCAGATGACATCATTTGCAGCATCGTGCAAAAGCGTCGTCACTGGAAGTCACCAAGAATGGAAGATGTCTCAGAATTGTGGAAACGGGAATAATTGTTTTAATAAAGGAAAATGGTCAGGCTTTCCTACAAAAGACACACGTTCTTCATCAAGCCAGCGTGGTTCTACTCAGGCTGTGCCTGCTGCCTCCTGGCTGGAAGGTGGCAGAGCGTGCTTCTCAAGTCTTCCTGAGGCGATCCTGGTCCACTTCACCTGACACGGAAACACCTTCCCCCGGCTTTACTCCCAATTCCTCCTCTCCAATTCATTTTATTTGGTTTTGGTCCTCTTCTCCTGAATAGCAGGTCACGCATATCCCTTTCTGTTCAAGGCCTGGTCCCTAGTGCCTCCGGGGCACTCGAGAAACGGTTGTAGCATGAATGAAAGCATCAGATGATGAACACACGAAGCAACCAACCCAAGCTGGTCTTCTCAGCCCAGCTCCCACCGATGATTCACCGGTGCAAGCAGGAGACAGCATCCAAGAAGAGGAAACCCAGCATGCGATCGTCTCAGAATACGTGAATGGTTAACAGCTCTTAAGCGGACTTCTGAAATGTTCGTTACAGCAGAATCAGAGAAGGCTGCAGATCCCAGAGTGATCCAAAGACCCAGGAAGAAAGAGAACCAACACTCAGTCCAACGGCCTTTGCGAGAGCAGCGACGCTCAGGCCCCCGCCAAAGCTGGTCCCAAAAGGGGATGGCCAGGATAGAGCAAGTGGAGGGCAAGAAATGCCTTCTTTTTCCCCCGAATCTGGATTATTCGAAAAATTTAAAATGAAAGGAAGAAAGAGAAAGGAAAGGAAATGAAGCAGATAATGCATTCATTCGTCAGGAACTAACCTCACATTCAGGACAAAACCAGTCCCCCTCTGGTTCCGATGTCAGTCTCAGACACTTAGCGTGATAAACCCGGGGACAGAGCTCACAGCAAAGGACTTGGCCTTCCCGGTGACAAACCCAGCAGTAGAAATCATTCCGTCCATCCTGCGGTACAACATCAACAGGGTCTGTGGTGAGTGGCTGCTTCATATAGTAAAACGGACCATGTCTTAGTTCTGACTGAAATGTAGGCAAGAAAGACAGGTTTGGTTTCAAAACAAATGTGCATTCTCAAAAGGAATTTGAACAAATACATCAATAACAACAAAAGAACATCACAGCATTCCACACATCCCTTAACAAGCTAGCTTGGGTTACTCTACTAAATACACAGTCTAGAGGTCATTACATACTACACATTTTTATTTCCTCTCCCTCTATTTTCAGAGCCTATGGATTGAAAAGCTGGTGTCTAAGATTTCAGAGGCTGCACCAGCAGAATAATACAATGGCTATAACCCAGGCATACCCAGGTTCAAATTTTAGCTCTACCAGCTGCATGACCCTGGGCAAATCTCCACCTCTCAGCTTCAACTTTCTCATCTGTAAAATGGGGGTGATAATACCTAACACCGTGGTATTTGGGTTGGGAGTCGATGGGATGATAGAACATATGCATTGAACACAGTGCTGCCATTACCGATAGACCAACAAATGAAGCCAAAACAAAGCCAACAAAACTATGGGAATTCACCCCAGGATTATTTCAACAGGCTCTTGGAGAATAAGTCAATTGGATTTGAGTCACACCCCTCCCCCCACCAAAAAAAAGCATTTTTTTTTTTTACTTTACGCCCAACGCATAAAGTATCTGAGCCAACCAGAGGCTTCCTGAAGCCATAATCTTCAACAAGATAGGTCCTCCTATTTGCAGAGGTGCTAGATCTCCTATTCAGAATCACCAATAGCAGAAAGATGACAGAAGTGGCCAATTCATGGGAAGCAAAACCCCTTCCTGCTCCAGAATATCAAGAAAAATGTTTCCCTAATGATACATTATAGAATCCAGCAAACCCACATTCCGAACGCCTAAGATCACTCAAAAGAAAATCATCAGGAAAATACCTACTGGAAATCAGTAACAAATAGAAGATTTAAGAAGTACTCTTAAAAAATTCTGGGGCTGCCTGGGTGGCTCAGTTGGTTATGCGTCTGCCTTTGGCTCAGGTCATAATCCCAGGCTTCTGGTTCTCTGCTCACCCCCTCTGCCTCTCCACACCCTGGCTTGTGCTCTATCTCGCTCACTCTCTCTCTCAAATAAATAAAATCTAAAAAAGGAAAGGAAAGTGGGGAGGGAAAGGAAAGGAAAAGGAAAGAAAGTATTAATTCTGAGGCTGAGGGCGGGCACCTGGGTAGCTCCGTCGGTTAAGGATCCCACTCTTCATTTCAGCTCAGGTCATGATCCCAGCATCATGGGATCGAGCCTAGCACTGGGCTCCACACTCGGTGTGGAGTCTGCTTGAGATTCTCTCTCCTACTCCTTCTGCCCCTCCGTCTCTCTCAAATATATAAAATAAATAATTTTTTTTTTTTTTTTTTTAAGAAAAGAGGGATGCCTGGATAGCTCAGTCAGGTAAGCCACTGCCTTCAACTCGGGTCATGATCCCAGGGTCCTGGGATCGAGTTCCGTATCAGTCTCCTTGTCCAGCAGGGAGGCTGCTTCTCTCTCTGCCTCTGCGTGCCACTCTGCCTGCTTGTGCTCTCTCTCTGACAAATAAATAAAATCTTTAAAAAAAAAAAAACTTAAAAAAAAAATAAAATAAACTCTGGGAGCAAGTGAGTGGCTTGGCCAGTTAAGCATATAATTCTTGATCTCAGCTCAGGTCTCTATCTCTGGGTTTTGAGTTCAAGCCTCACACTGGGCTCTTGACTTGGCCTGTGCAACTTTAAGAAAGTTACTCAACCCTCTCTGAGCTTGATTCCATGGATAATGGCTCCGGCACAACCACAGGACCTATCTTTTGACAGTAAGCTTTTCTTCCTGTCCTGTCCTTCAGCAAAACATTACCGTTTCCTCCTCAAAGATCTCATATGTTGGTTACAGCTGCCTAATTTCTGTTGACACTACGAATGGGATCTTTCTCTATTCCATTTTCTAAGTAGTCATTGTTGGTACCTGGAAATGTGGTTAGACTTTTTAAGCCTGACCTCCGGTATATACAGCTCTAACATCTTATTGATTAAAAAGACCTGCTCTCAGCAACATCGGTTTTGTCTGTTCTTCTCTAGTATTTTTACACTCCAGGGACACCTGGGTGGCTCAGTGGGTTAAGCAGCTGCCTTCGGCTCAGGTCATGATCCCAGCGTCCTGGGATCGAGTCCCACATCGGGCTCCTTGCTCAGCAAGGAGCCTGCTTCTCCCTCTGCCTCTGCCTGCCATTCTGTCTGCCTGTGCTCGCTCTCTCCCCCTCTCTCTCTCTGATAAATAAAAAAAAAAAAACAAAAAACAAAAAACACTCCTTTTCTTTTCTCTTTTATTTTAATGGGGCCCTTATTTTATCCTGGGGCACCCCCCCCCCAAGGATAATGGGAAAGAATGGTCAAGATTACAAGCAATCATGTCTTCTTCCTGATTTTTATGATGAGGTTTTAAGGTTCTCGAAATGCTTGCTATTTCTACACTCCTTTTGATCACGCCTCCCAGATGCTTCCTTAGCAGATCCTTGTTAATGCATCGTTCAAAGTCTCCCTACTCTCATTTCTACTAGGAAAACAACAGAGACCTTTTTTTCGTTTTTTAAAGATTTTATTTATTTGACACAGAGAGCACAAGCAGGCAGAGCGGCAGGCAGGGGGTGGGGGAGAAGCAGGCTCTCCACTGAGCGGGGAGCCTGATGCGGGGCTGGATCCTGGGATCATGACCTGAGCGGAAGGCAGACACTTAACTGACTGAGCCACCCAGGCGCCCCACAACTAAGACTTTTAAGGGCAACTGCCTAATTCCTGAGCCCAGTTATTTCCCTGGTTCAGTTCAGATACAGGCTCTATACTTGGGTTTCCAGGGAGTAACACCATTACAATTTTCTCCCCAAGTGTTCAACATACTCTCATACATTCTCTTCATTTTATCCTGACAACTCCCCAGAGAGGGACTCAGGATAGACCCTACTGGCCTCACTTGACAGATGACAACACTAGGTTATAACAACCCAACTTTTCCTCGCCCTGATGCCCTATGTAAGACAATGTGAGGTGAGGAGAGACCCTCATGATGACGTGATCCTCTCAGAGAACATTCTCTGTAGGTCAAAATAACTTCTTTCACACAAAGCGCTGTGAGGGGGGGTGGAGGAATCTGAAAATTAGGAAAACAACTAGAAATACCACAGAAGGGGACATAAAAGGAGAACATGGCAGGGGGCAGAGAGGGGGCTCTGACCTTCACACTACTGTTGTTCAGGGCAGAAAATTCTTTGAGGGACGGGGTCATCTTGCACACTACAGCAATGTGTGGCAGCATCTGTAGCTAGATGCCCGGAGTGTCCCTCCATCCACACAACTATGATGATCAAAAATGTCTCCAGGGGCGCCTGGGTGGCTCAGTGGGTTAAGTCGCCACCTTCAGCTTGGGTCGTGATCTCAGGGTCCTGGGATGGAGCCCCGCGTTGGGATCTCTGCTTGGGAGGGAGTCTGCTTCCCCTTCTCTCTCTGCCTGCCTCTCTGCCTACTTGTGATCTCTCTCTGTATCAAAAAAATAAATAAGATCTTTAAAACAAAACAAACAAACCAAAAAAAAAAAAAAAAAAAGTCTTCAGATATTGCCAAATGTCCCTAGGGAGCAAAACTGCCCTTGGTTGAGAACCACCGATATTCAGGGTCCCCTCTCTGCCTAGGAAATTCTTGGTGCATTTGGGGCAGAAGAAAAGGTTGAAGGGGAGTTTTAAGGAGGGGAGCAGGAAGACGACCAAGAGGTGGTCAAGAAAGAAGAGGGAGGCGAGGTGTGGAAGGAAGAGGAGGAGATCCTCAAACGGAAAGAGAATTCTCCACATGTCAAGCAAGCAGGATCTATTTCTAACCTGAGTGAGGTCTTCCAGAATACTTTCGTGGCTTTTGCAACAATGCAGTAAGCCATAGTTCATTGCCTGACTTCCTTTCAGCAAGTTAATAATAGCACAGGAAGAGCCGATCTAAACGAAACTGGAAGAATCGAACAGGCCAGCCAATCTTCCTGACTGGCAACCCAGGTCCCTCCTGCCACGTCTGCTGTTAAGCCCTGCCCCCCCTTGTCCTTGCCCTCACCCCACACCTGGTGGGAGTGGGTGCTCCTGGTGGGAAGTCCTGAGGGGTGTGGGCCAGGCTGCCCCAAACCCTCCTCAGGATGTTCCCTCTTTTTTTTTTTAAAGATTTTATTTATTTATTTGACAGAGAGAGATCACAAGTAGGCAGAGAGGCAGGCAGAGAGAGAGGAAGGGAAGCAGGCTCCCTGCTGAGCAGAGACACCCCCCCCCCCATGTGGGACTCAAGAAAGAGGGAACAGGCACTCCTGTTCCCTCTTTCTTGAAGCAACATTGTTGTGGCTCAGAACCAGCCGCCTGGTAACCTCCGCATCCATCAGAGATCTGTCTCATGGGCCGCTTGCATTTCCTGCTCCATAAAAATAGTCCGATAACAAATATGGGACATTTAAAAAAGGAAAAACCTGGGGTGCCTGGATGGCTCAGTGGGTTAAAGCCTCTGCCTTTGGCTCAGGTCATGATCTCAGGATCCTGGGATCGAGCCCTATGTGGAGCTCCCTGCCCAGCAGGAAGTCTGCTTCTCCCTCTCTCCGCCTAGGTTCTCTCTTCGTGTGACTCTTAACTAAGTAAAGAAAATCTTTATAAACAACAACAACAAAAAAGAGGCAAATAGCTGAAGGCTTTGCAGGTCATGTGGTCTCTATTACAAGGACTCAAGTCAGCCACGGTAGCAAAAGAGCAACCACAGACAATATGTAAATGAAAGAATGTGGCTATGTGCCAATAAAACTTTATTTTCAAAACCAGGCTCTGGCGGCATCTGGCTCACAGGCTGTAGTCAGCTGACACCTGGTCTGCGTAAAGCAGAGACCGGGTCCTCTGGTGGGGGTGAGCACGGGGTGCATGTGGGAGACACGGGAGGACCACAAGCTCAAATTCTTACATGGACCACAGAGGTAACACACATGAAATGAAAACAATCCTGGTTCCAGCCTTTGTTCTTCTCCACTTAAAGCACCAACGCTGCAAAATATGTCTCTGCTCTAAGAAAAACTGCCCAGCCCTGCAGTGTGAGCAATGTCGCTGGCATTTAGCCGGGACGTTGGCGAGACAACAGCGAGCAGCAGAACTCGGGCCCATCTTAAGGGGCAGCCCCCGCTCAGCTCCAGTGATGGAGACAGCGAGGCGAACACACACCCCCAGTGTGGCCAGAGCTCAGGAAGAAGCCAGCAAGCCTAGACCCCCCTCAGCTGTCCCCACTGTTAATACACTACCCCAGCCCAACAAGGAACTTCTGTGAGTATTTTTTAGTTGTTAAGACAATGCACGGGCCTGACAAGTAAGACCTAGCTCACCCACTTATCTAGCTCATCCTATACTCAAAGGCAGTGAGGGGAAGCCCCATCATTCCTTTTCCCTCTTTGATCGAAAGTATACCTATGGCCACCCAATCTGTTAACAGATTCTCAAGCCTTTAATGATGGGAAGGAGGGGTAAAACCTTTCAGAAGGGAATCTTCCTAGTCAAATGTCCCAAGAACCAAAAATTAGAGTGGCTATTTTGCAGTGAAGGTCCTAAAGTCATTCGCAGAAAGATACTTCTTCGGACATCTACCGCAGGGTATCTGGCAACCTGATCTTCCACAAAACCCCAGGAATGTCCTTCCAGGCTTTAGGCTGTCTCTCCCCAGCCCAATCCCAAGAAAAAGCACCTCCAAGTTTTCAAACCTTTCCTACAGAGTGAAACCACTAGACCAAAAGGCTATTTATTTTTTTTTTTATTTTATTTTTTTTAAAGATTTTATTTATTTATTTGACAGAGAGAGATCACAAGTAGGCAGAGAGGCAGGCAGAGAGAGAGAGG